>NW_025746033.1:32500-82500 GCF_021184085.1 Oncorhynchus gorbuscha | reverse complement strand
GCCAGGTGGACTGGGGACAGCAAGGAGTCATCGTGTCAGGTAGTCCTGGGGCATGGTCCTAGGGCTCAGGTCCTCCGAGAGAGAGAAAGAAAGAGAGAAGGAGAGAATTAGAGAACGCACACTTAGATTCACACAGGACACCGAATAGGACAGGAGAAGTACTCCAGATATAACAAACTGACCCTAGCCCCCCGACACATAAACTACTGCAGCATAAATACTGGAGGCTGAGACAGGAGGGGTCAGGAGACACTGTGGCCCCATCCGAGGACACCCCGGACAGGGCCAAACTAATGGTTGTGATTGATTGATTTTTACAAGATAAGTTTAATGCTAGCTAGCAACTTACCTTGGCTTACTGCATTTGCGTAACAGGCAGTCTCCTTGTGGAGTGCAACGAGAGAGAGGCAGGTCGTTATTGCGTTGGACTCGTTAACTGCAATGTTGCAAGATTGGATCCCCCGAGCTGAGAAGGTGAAAGTCGTTCTGCCCCTGAACAAGGCAGTTAACCCACCGTTTCTAGGCCGTCATTGAAAATAAGAATGTGTTCTTTACTGAATTGCCTAGTTAAATAAAGGTAAATAAAAATTAATAAAAACATTTAAACAAAAATCGGCAAATCGGCACCCTAAAATACCGATTTCCGAATGTTATGAAAACTTGAAATCGGTCCAAATTAATCGGCCATTCCGACCTCTTAACACACACACTTTTTATTTATTTTTTATTTCACCTTCATTTAACCAGGTAGGCTAGTTGAGAACAAGTTCTCATTTGCAACTGCGACCTGGCCAAGATAAAGCATAGCAGTGTGAACAGACAACACAGAGTTACACATGGAGTAAACAATTAACAAGTCAATAACACAGTAGAAAAAAAGGTGAGTCTATATACATTGTGTGCAAAAGGCATGAGGAAGTAGGCGAATAATTACAATTTTGCAGATTAACACTGGAGTGATAAATGATCAGATGGTCATGTACAGGTAGAGATATTGGTGTGCAAAAGAGCAGAAAAGTAAATAAATAAAAACAGTATGGGGATGAGGTAGGTAAAAATGGGTGGGATATTTACTGTACAGACTGTACAGCTGCAGTCTATGAGGGTGCCCTTGTTTACAGATTTAGGGTTGTACCTGGTGGGTTCCTTGATGATTTGTGTGAGATTGAGGGCATCTAGCTTAGATTGTAGGACTACCGGGGTGTTAAGCATATCCCAGTTTAGGTCACCTAACAGAACAAACTCTGAAGCTAGATGGGGGGCGATCAATTCACAAATGGTGTCCAGGGCACAGCTGGGAGCTGAGGGGGGTCGGTTGCAGGCGGCACACACACACGCACACACAACTACACACCACTACACTGATACTACTGAACCACGACACTGATACTGTTGAACCACTACTACACACTGATACTACTGAACCACTACTACACACTGATACTACTGAACCACTACTACACACTGATACTACTGAACCACTACTACACACTGATACTACTGAACCACTACTACACACTGATACTACTGAACCACTACTACACACTGATACTACTGAACCACTACTACACACTGATACTACTGAACCAGTACTACACACTGATACTACTGAACCACTACTACACACTGATACTACTGAACCACGACACTGATACTACTGAACCACTACTACACACTGATACTACTGAACCACTACTACACACTGATACTACTGAACCAGTACTACACACTGATACTACTGAACCACTACTACACACTGATACTACTGAACCACTACTACACACTGATACTACTGAACCACTACTACACACTGATACTACTGAACCAGTACTACACACTGATACTACTGAACCACTACTACACACTGATACTACTGAACCACTACTACACACTGATACTACTGAACCACTACTACACACTGATACTACTGAACCACTAATACACACTGATACTACTGAACCACTACTACACACTGATACTACTGAACCAGTACTACACACTGATACTACTGAACCACTACTACACACTGATACTACTGAACCACTACTACACACTGATACTACTGAACCACTACTACACACTGATACTGTTGAACCACTACTACTGATACTACTGAACCACTACTACACACTGATACTACTGAACCACTACTACACACTGATACTACTGAACCACTACTACACACTGATACTACTGAACCAGTACTACACACTGATACTACTGAACCACTACTACACACTGATACTACTGAACCACTACTACACACTGATACTACTGAACCACTACTACACACTGATACTACTGAACCACTACTACACACTGATACTACTGAACCAGTACTACACACTGATACTACTGAACCACTACTACACACTGATACTACTGAACCACTACTACACACTGATACTACTGAACCACTACTACACACTGATACTGTTGAACCACTACTACACACTGATACTACTGAACCACTACTACACACTGATACTACTGAACCAGTACTACACACTGATACTACTGAACCACTACTACACACTGATACTACTGAACCACTACTACACACTGATACTACTGAACCACTACTACACACTGATACTACTGAACCACTACTACACACTGATACTACTGAACCACTACTACACACTGATACTACTGAACCACTACTACACACTGATACTACTGAACCACTACTACACACTGATACTACTGAACCACTACTACACACTGATACTACTGAACCACTACTACACACTGATACTACTGAACCACTACTACACACTGATACTACTGAACCAGTACTACACACTGATACTACTGAACCACTACTACACACTGATACTACTGAACCACTACTACACACTGATACTACTGAACCACTACTACACACTGATACTACTGAACCACTACTACACACTGATACTACTGAACCAGTACTACACACTGATACTACTGAACCACTACTACACACTGATACTACTGAACCACTACTACACACTGATACTACTGAACCACTACTACACACTGATACTGTTGAACCACTACTACACACTGATACTACTGAACCACTACTACACACTGATACTACTGAACCAGTACTACACACTGATACTACTGAACCACTACTACACACTGATACTACTGAACCACTACTACACACTGATACTACTGAACCACTACTACACACTGATACTACTGAACCACTACTACACACTGATACTACTGAACCACTACTACACACTGATACTACTGAACCACTACTACACACTGATACTACTGAACCACTACTACACACTGATACTACTGAACCACTACTACACACTGATACTACTGAACCACTACTACACACTGATACTACTGAACCACTACTACACACTGATACTACTGAACCACTACTACACACTGATCTACTGAACACAGACCACCACACACTGACATGCAGACCACTCCACAGACCACCACAGACTGATTACTGTCTCCATGCAGACCATGTCACAGACCACCACATACCAGACTAATGTCTCCATGCAGATCACTCCACAGACCACCACAGCCCAGACTACTGTCTCCATGCAGACCATTCCACAGACCACCACAGCCCAGACTAATGTCTCCATGCAGACCATTCCACAGACCACCACAGCCCAGACTACTGTCTCCATGCAGACCACTCCACAGACCTCCACAGCCCAGACTAATGTCTCCATGCAGACCACTCCACAGACCACCACAGACCAGACTACTGTCTCCATGCAGACCATGTCACAGACCACCACATACCAGACTAATGTCTCCATGCAGACCATGTCACAGACCACCACAGCCCAGACTACTGTCTCCATGCAGACCACTCCACAGACCACCACAGACCAGACTACTGTCTCCATGCAGACCACTCCACAGACCACCACAGACCAGACTACTGTCTCCATGCAGACCACTCCACAGACCACCACAGACCAGACTACTGTCTCCATGCAGACCACTCCACAGACCACCACAGACCAGACTACTGTCTCCATGCAGACCACTCCACAGACCACTACATACCAGACTAATGTCTCCATGCAGACCATTCCACAGACCACCACAGACCAGACTAATATCTCCATGCAGACCACTCCACAGACCACCACAGCCCAGACTAATTTCTCCATGCAGACCATGTCACAGACCACCACAGACCAGACTACTGTCTCCATGCTAAGTCTCCATGCAGACCATGTCACAGACCACCACAGCCCAGACTAATGTCTCCATGCAGACCACTCCACAGACCACCACAGCCCAGACTACTGTCTCCATGCAGACCACTCCACAGACCACCACAGACCAGACTACTGTCTCCATGCAGACCATTCCACAGACCACCACAGACCAGACTAATGTCTCCATGCAGACCATGTCACAGACCACCACAGACCAGACTACTGTCTCCATGCAGACCACTCCACAGACCACCACAGCCCAGCCTACTGTCTCCTCCATGTCACAGCAGACAGACTACTGTCATGCAGACCACCACAGCAGACCAGACTACTGTCTCCATGCAGACCATGTCACAGACCACCACAGCCCAGACTAAACTTTTATAAATTCATATTCTGTTAACTCATACCCAAATAATGTTGTTGATTCAGCTAACACCGACTATTTAAAAATGCTTGCTATTTCCTCATAGAGGATGATGTCATCCTACTGAGGAGAATGAACTGACCAATCAGCAATCTTCCTGCATTAATATTTGCGTATGACCGGTATACACCCAAACCATTTTGTGTTTGGGGTTCGCCCACAACATTCCAACACAGAAAAAGCTGCTTTTAAACATAATCAATTACCTTGTTTTTTTTGTGTGTTTGCAAGGGAAACTATTTCATCATATTATAATTAATTATAGGTCATATTTCATAGACATCTGAAAACCCTGGAGAGTTAGTGTAAATATGAACAGTGAACCATTCCCCTCCATACACAGCTAAACGGCTGCTGAACCATCCCCTTCCATACACAGCTAAACGGCTGCTGAACCATCCCCCTCCATACACAGCTAAACGGCTGCTGAACCATTCCCCTCCATACACAGCTAAACGGCTGCTGAACCATCCCCCTCCATACACAGCTAAACGGCTGCTGAACCATCCCCCTCCATACACAGCTAAACGGCTGCTGAACCATCCCCCTCCTCCATACACAGCTAAACGGCTGCTGAACCATCCTCCTCCATACAGAGCTAAACGGCTGCTGAACCATCCCCTCCTCCATACACAGCTAAACGGCTGCTGAACCATCCCCCTCCATACACAGCTAAACGGCTGCTGAACCATCCCCTCCATACACAGCTAAACGGCTGCTGAACCATCCCCCCTCCATACACAGCTAAACGGCTGCTGAACCATCCCCCTCCATACACAGCTAAACGGCTGCTGAACCATTCCCCCTCCATACACAGCTAAACGGCTGCTGAACCATCCTCCATACACAGCTAAACGGCTGCTGAACCATCCCCTCCATACACAGCTAAACGGCTGCTGAACCATCCCCCTCCATACACAGCTAAACTGAACCATCCCCCTCCATACACAGCTGCTGAACCATTCCCCTCCATACACAGCTAAACGGCTGCTGAACCATCCCTCCTCCATACTGAACATCCCCTCCTAAACGGCTGCTGAACCATCCCCCTCCATACACAGCTAAACGGCTGCTGAACCATCCCCCTCCATACACAGCTAAACGGCTGCTGAACCATCCCCCTCCATACACAGCTATCCCCCCCTCCATACACAGAAAACTGCTGCTGAACCATTCCCCTCCATACACAGCTAAACGGCTGCTGAACCATCCCCTCCATACACAGCTAAACGGCTGCTGAACCATCCCCCTCCATACACAGCTAAACGGCTGCTGAACCATCCCCTCCATACACAGCTAAACGGCTGCTGAACCATCCCCTCCATACACAGCTAAACGGCTGCTGAACCATCCCCCTCCATACACAGCTAAACGGCTGCTGAACAGCTAAATGAACCATTCCCCTCCATACACAGAACCATCCCCTCCATACACAACGGCTGCTGAACCATCCCCCTCCATACACAGCTAAACGGCTGCTGAACCATCCCCCTCCATACACAGCTAAACGGCTGCTGAACCATCCCCCTCCATACACAGCTAAACGGCTGCTGAACCATTCCCCTCCATACACAGCTAAACGGCTGCTGGGTCTGGCTGCTGGGTCTGGCTGCTGGGTCTGGCTGCTGGGTCTGGATGCTGGGTCTGACTGCTGGGTCTGACTGCTGCTGGGTCTGACTGCTGCTGGGTCTGACTGCTGCTGGGTCTGACTGCTGCTGGGTCTGACTGCTGCTGGGTCTGACTGCTGCTGGGTCTGACTGCTGCTGGGTCTGGCTGCTGCTGGGTCTGGCTGCTGCTGGGTCTGACTGCTGCTGGGTCTGACTGCTGCTGGGTCTGGCTGCTGGGTCTGGCTGCTGGGTCTGGCTGCTGGGTCTGGCTGCTGGGTCTGGCTGCTGGGTCTGGCTGTTGCTGGGTCTGGCTGCTGCTGGGTCTGGCTGCTGCTGGGTCTGGCTGCTGGGTCTGGCTGCTGCGTCTGGCTGCTGCGTCTGGCTGCTGCGTCTGGCTGCTGCGTCTGGCTGCTGCTGGCATCGTTAAGGACTCGTATTGATTACTCTGTGCTGGGAGAGTTCCTCGTTCTCCATGTCGATTACAGATGTGGTGACTGTTTCACCTCGGTCTGTCTCACTCCGGTTAAACTGTTACTGAGGGAGAGGCGGCGAGCTGCTGATATGGCTTGTGTCCCAACCGGCACCCTATTCTATATACAGTGGACCCTGGTCTAAAGTAGTGCACTATATAGGGAATAGGGCTCTGGTCTAAAGTAGTGCACTATATAGGGAATAGGACCCTGGTCTAAAGTAGTGCACTATATAGGGAATAGGGCTCTGGTCTAAAGTAGTGCACTATATAGGGAATAGGGCTCTGGTCTATAGTAGTGCACTATATAGGGAATAGGGCTCTGGTCTAAAGTAGTGCACTATATAGGGAATAGGGCTCTGGTCTAAAGTAGTGCACTATATAGGGAATAGGGCTCTGGTCTAAAGTAGTGTACTATATAGGGAATAGGGCTCTGGTCTAAAGTAGTCCACCATATAGGGAATAGGGCTCTGGTCTATAGTAGTGCACTATATAGGGAATAGGGCTCTGGTCTAAAGTAGTGCACTATATAGGGAATAGGGCTCTGGTCTAAAGTAGTGCACTATATAGGGAATAGGGCTCTGGTCTAAAGTAGTGTACTATATAGGGAATAGGGCTCTGGTCTAAAGTAGTGCACTATATAGGGAATAGGGCTCTGGTCTAAAGTAGTGTACTATATAGGGAATAGGGCTCTGGTCTAAAGTAGTCCACTATATAGGGAATAGGGCTCTGGTCTATAGTAGTGCACTATATAGGGAATAGGGCTCTGGTCTAAAGTAGTGCACTATATAGGGAATAGGGCTCTGGTCTAAAGTAGTCCACTATATAGGGAATAGGGTTCTGGTCTATAGTAGTGCACTATATAGGGAATAGGGCTCTGGTCTATAGTAGTGCACTATATAGGGAATAGGGCCCTGGTTTAAAGTAGTCCACTATATAGGGAATAGGGCCCTGGTCTAAAGTAGTCCACTATATAGGGAATAGGGCCCTGGTCTAAAGTAGTCCACTATATAGGGAATAGGGCTCTGGTCTAAAGTAGTGCACTATATAGGGAATAGGGCTCTGGTCTAAAGTAGTGCACTATATAGGGAATAGGACTCTGGTCTAAAGTAGTGTACTATATAGGGAATAGGGCTCTGGTCTAAAGTAGTCTACTATATAGGGACAAAGGGGTGCCATTTGGGACACACATTGGTAAAACACCATTAGTCACTGTTAATTAGCTTTTCCAGGGATAGTGTATGTATGGCATGTTTGCAGTTTGTGGTGCCAATGCACAGAGTGGAGATGAACAGATATGGGTTGTTACTGTCCACATCTCTATGTTTGTTCAGTAATCAGATGGATTTTGTACGATTTTAGAGAAATGTTAATACTTGGAGATTCAACAGGAAGACCCACCGCAGCTAATTCTGAATCAAAAAACTACCTGAACTAAAGGGGAACATAGGGACTATAACTACCTGAACTATAGGGGAACATAGGGACTATAACTACCTGAACTATAGGGGAACATAGGGACTATAACTACCTGAACTATAGGGGAACATAGGGACTATAACTACCTGAACTATAGGGAACATAGGGACTATAACTACCTGAACTATAGGGGAACATAGGGACTATAACTACCTGAACTATAGGGAACATAGGGACTATAACTACCTACCTGAACTATAGGGGAACATAGGGACTATAACTACCTGAACTATAGGGGAACATAGGGACTATAACTACCTGAACTATAGGGGAACATAGGGACTATAACTACCTGAACTATAGAGGAACATAGGGACTATAACTACCTGAACTATAGGGGAACATAGGGACTATAACTACCTGAACTATAGAGGAACATAGGGACTATAACTACCTGAACTATAGAGGAACATAGGGACTATAACTACCTGAACTCTAGGGGAACATAGGGACTATAACTACCTGAACTATAGGGGAACATAGGGACTATAACTACCTGAACTATAGGGGAACATAGGGACTATAACTACCTGAACTATAGGGGAACATAGGGACTATAACTACCTGAACTATAGGGGAACATAGGGACTATAACTACCTGAACTATAGGGGAACATAGGGACTATAACTACCTGAACTATAGGGGAACATAGGGACTATAACTACCTGAACTATAGGAGAACATAGGGACTATAACTACCTGAACTATAGGGGAACATAGGGACTATAACTACCTGAACTATAGGGGAACATAGGGACTATAACTACCTGAACTATAGAGGAACATAGGGACTATAACTACCTGAACTATAGAGGAACATAGGGACTATAACTACCTGAACTATAGAGGAACATAGGGACTATAACTACCTGAACTATAGGGGAACATAGGGACTATAACTACCTGAACTATAGAGGAACATAGGGACTATAACTACCTGAACTATAGAGGAACATAGGGACTATAACTACCTGAACTATAGGGGAACATAGGGACTATAACTACCTGAACTATAGGGGAACATAGGGACTATAACTACCTGAACTATAGGGGAACATAGGGACTATAACTACCTGAACTCTAGGGGAACATAGGGACTATAACTACCTGAACTCTAGGGGAACATAGGGACTATAACTACCTGAACTACAGGGGAACATAGGGACTATAACTACCTGAACTATAGGGGAACATAGGGACTATAACTACCTGAACTATAGGGGAACATAGGGACTATAACTACCTGAACTATAGGGGAACATAGGGACTATAACTACCTGAACTATAGGGGAACATAGGGACTATAACTACCTGAACTATAGGGGAACATAGGGACTATAACTACCTGAACTATAGGGGAACATAGGGACTATAACTACCTGAACTATAGGGGAACATAGGGACTATAACTACCTGAACTATAGGGGAACATAGGGACTATAACTACCTGAACTATAGGAGAACATAGGGACTATAACTACCTGAACTATAGGGGAACATAGGGACTATAACTACCTGAACTATAGAGGAACATAGGGACTATAACTACCTGAACTATAGAGGAACATAGGGACTATAACTACCTGAACTATAGGGGAACATAGGGACTATAACTACCTGAACTATAGGGGAACATAGGGACTATAACTACCTGAACTATAGGGGAACATAGGGACTATAACTACCTGAACTATAGGGGAACATAGGGACTATAACTACCTGAACTATAGGGGAACATAGGGACTATAACTACCTGAACTATAGGGGAACATAGGGACTATAACTACCTGAACTCTAGGGGAACATAGGGACTATAACTACCTGAACTATAGGGGAACATAGGGACTATAACTACCTAATCAAGTGTCAGTATGTTGTTCTTGTAACTATATTTTCTGACTTGGGGCTGCATAGAGAATTGTCATTATACTGTTCTATTCCAGGCCTCCAGACCGATGACAAAACACACCGTGGGGTATCTTCTACAGACTTGTGTGTGTGTGACTATTAGTTGAGCTGGTTTGAGAAAAGTGTTAACGGGAATAATAACACCGTCCGTGTGCATTACTGGCTGGGAAATTATCAACAATTAGGCTGCGCTTTGTTCCAGGTCCACAAGATGGCGAACATCAAATGACTGTACAGGAGACCACAGCCATTGATATCACTCCTCTGGAGTCACTGAAGACACTGTAGCAAAGTGTTTCTGAGATTATGAATTGTGTTTTTAATGCAATGTATTATCACATCATTTAGATTTATATATATGCCATTTAGCAGACACTTTTATCCAAAGCGACTTACAGTCATGTGTGCATACATTCTACGTATGGGTGGTCCCAGGGATCGAACCCACTACCCTTGCGTTACAAGCACCATGCTCTACCAACTGAGCTACAGAAGGACATATTATATATATTTAGATTTATGCTCGTGTCAGAATTACCCCCTAAATCCGTGCGTAATGTCCGTGTGTAAATGTTGCAGATAGGCTATGGTATTATTGCTACTAGTGTTAAAACAGGCTACTACCGTCATTATCACGCTCAGCATGAATGCCATGATGTTGTCTATTTAGGTAGGCTGGGAATAGGTGGCAGTCAGCCCGACTGGGTTGGCTGCTGCACCACCTCTGTGTGTAGCCTGTCGTAGCCCCCCTCTTGACTACAGTTGAAGTCTTTTCCCATATAGACCTATATAATTTCCTGACTAGGCGTTGTTTCTATCCATCCTACAGTATTCTCACCAAGCGAGGAGATGAGCCCGCTATTCTGCACGGAGGGAGGGAGAGCTCTCCTACTCTGTCCTACTGCGCATTTCGCAATGTTCTAGGTCTATTTGTTCTCTGGCAAAGCAAGAGGGGCTGGGAAACTCATTCGCTCTCTGGCGTTGGTAATTGTTTTTTTTCTCCTAACTGGTTGAAATCCGTCGTGAGTTCCTTCTTACAAGAAGAAGTAGGCTGAGATTCCTACGGCGCTGAATGAGAGAGAGAGAGAGAGAGAGAGAGAGAGAGAGAGAGAGAGAGAGAGAGAGAGAGAGAGAGAGAGAGAGAGAGAGAGAGAGAGAGAGAGAGAGAGAGAGAGAGAGAGAGAGACGGAGCGAAAGAGAGAGAGAGAGAGTCCTTTATATTGTAGATGTGGGAGCAGCTCTCAATATGAGCACACAGCTCGGAGGGTGAGGACCATCAGTAACAGCATCACCAGCACCAGCAGCAGCGGCAGCATCAGTCCCCGCGATGGATTGTGTTCTGTGCAACACTCTGTGTGCGCGGAGATGGAGGCCGTGAAGGCAGATAGATAACAATCAGGATAGCATATTAAACTCCAATACCCGAGCTCGTGATTTAAACCGTGATTTCAATCCATCAGGAAAGTTGATTTCGGGCACTTTTATGATTCCGCGTCTCATTTGCTACCGTCGGCCACTTCAACGGGGCATCAGCTGTGCTCATCTCCTCCACATCTTCCTGACTATTCTAAGTGGCAGCTACTAGACCTGACTGATGACACTCTGTTATCGGGATTTCCTTTCTCTTTTATGCCCGGACCCCAACCAAGCCTCATATTCTGATTGGGCAGAGTATGTCTTTGGAGGATAAGCTTGGCAACAAGGGCTTATCATTCACTCCGATGGGGATAGAGGATAATAACATGAGGAACGGCAGAGGCCTGTCGGACCAATGGGCTGATAGCATGGTGGTTCGGCCCCGGACAACGGAGCGAAGCATCACCGTCCACAAGAAACTGGTCCTGGGGTTCGCCATCTCCATCCTCACCCTCATCGTCGTCACGGCCATCGCGGTTCTCCTCAGCGTCCGGTTCGAGGAGTGCGCTGGGGAGAGCAGCTCACGAGGGGGCAATGGCTCTAACGCCAAGTTCAACGGGTCACGGGATGGGAACGGGAACCACAAAGATGAAGAAGCCCAGCCGTGGAGACACCTCCGGTTACCGACATCTCTCCGGCCCCGGCACTACGACCTGCGTCTCTCAGTATACATGGATAACTTCACCTTCTCCGGGGAAGTGAACATTGAATTCGAGTGTGTGAACTCGACCAAATTCATTGTGCTTCACACCGACCGCCTCGAGGTGGAGAAAGTGGCGGTTTACTCGGATAATAAAAAACCCGGTGTCATGAGAATCCACCGCCAATTCCATTACCCGGGAAACCAGGTTTATGTGATCGCTTTGCACAGGGAACTGAAGCCCATGAGGACGTATAAAGTAAACATTACTTTCGACGCTCAAATAGAAAGTGAACTCCTGGGATTTTTCCGCAGCTCATATATGCTGCAGGGAGAGAGAAGGTAACCCTTTACATTTACAGTTACTCTATGCATCCACACCCCATGGCATGATGACGTGTGAGTTAGCGTTGTGTTTATAGCCTGTACAGTCCACTAACCTACAGCCTGTACAGTCCACTAACCTATAGCCTGTACAGTCCACTAACCTACAGCCTGTACAGTCCACTAACCTATAGCCTGTACAGTCCACTAACCTACAGCCTGTACAGTCCACTAACCTACAGCCTGTACAGTCCACTAACCTACAGCCTGTACAGTCCACTAACCTATAGCCTGTACAGTCCACTAACCTATAGCCTGTACAGTCCACTAACCTATAGCCTGTACAGTCCACTAACCTATAGCCTGTACAGTCCACTAACCTACAGCCTGTACAGTCCACTAACCTATAGCCTGTACAGTCCACTAACCTACAGCCTGTACAGTCCACTAACCTATAGCCTGTACAGTCCACTAACCTATAGCCTGTACAGTCCACTAACCTACAGCCTGTACAGTCCACTAACCTACAGCCTGTACAGTCCACTAACCTACAGCCTGTACAGTCCACTAACCTACAGCCTGTACAGTCCACTAACCTACAGCCTGTACAGTCCACTAACCTACAGCCTGTACAGTCCACTAACCTATAGCCTGTACAGTCCACTAACCTACAGCCTGTACAGTCCACTAACCTATAGCCTGTACAGTCCACTAACCTATAGCCTGTACAGTCCACTAACCTATAGCCTGTACAGTCCACTAACCTATAGCCTGTACAGTCCACTAACCTATAGCCTGTACAGTCCACTAACCTACAGCCTGTACAGTCCACTAACCTATAGCCTGTACAGTCCACTAACCTACAGCCTGTACAGTCCACTAACCTACAGCCTGTACAGTCCACTAACCTATAGCCTGTACAGTCCACTAACCTACAGCCTGTACAGTCCACTAACCTACAGCCTGTACAGTCCACTAACCTACAGCCTGTACAGTCCACTAACCTATAGCCTGTACAGTCCACTAACCTACAGCCTGTACAGTCCACTAACCTACAGCCTGTACAGTCCACTAACCTACAGCCTGTACAGTCCACTAACCTACAGCCTGTACAGTCCACTAACCTATAGCCTGTACAGTCCACTAACCTACAGCCTGTACAGTCCACTAACCTACAGCCTGTACAGTCCACTAACCTATAGCCTGTACAGTCCACTAACCTACAGCCTGTACAGTCCACTAACCTACAGCCTGTACAGTCCACTAACCTATAGCCTGTACAGTCCACTAACCTACAGCCTGTACAGTCCACTAACCTATAGCCTGTACAGTCCACTAACCTACAGCCTGTACAGTCCACTAACCTACAGCCTGTACAGTCCACTAACCTATAGCCTGTACAGTCCACTAACCTACAGCCTGTACAGTCCACTAACCTACAGCCTGTACAGTCCACTAACCTATAGCCTGTACAGTCCACTAACCTTATTCCCCCTCAAATGAAACAGATGAGACATTATATTACGAAGCAGCCTTTACTTTTGATCAGGTTTTGTCCTGTCATGTCTGTCTCTCAACCCAAGTGCCTACTTCAAAGCAGCGCGTGACGCTGTCATCTGAACTCTGAGTCCCACGGTAACACGCGCCCGTTTTGGGCTTCAAGCCCCTTTCAAAACATTGAGTTCTGTATCCGCTGATAACCAACCATTAGTGTGTGTAATTAATGAGGGACTGCGCCTGTTCAACTTCGACACCCTCTGGTGGCATTCTTTAAAATAAAAGCATTACATTGTATAATACCCTTATAAAGTACATTTTGGTATCAAAACTATACATCCTACAACAGATATGAACAGCCTAGAGCGGTGTTTGTGAGACAGGGAAACGGTGTTTGTGAGACAGGGAAACGGTGTTTGTGAGACAGGGAAACGGTGTTTGTGAGACAAGGAAACGGTGTTTGTGAGACAGGGAAACGGTGTTTGTGAGACAAGGAAACAGTGTTTGTGAGACAGGGAAACGGTGTTTGTGAGACAGGGAAACGGTGTTTGTGAGACAGGGAAACGGTGTTTGTGAGACAGGGAAACGGTGTTTGTCAGACAGGGAAACAGTGTTTGTGAGACAGGGAAACGGTGTTTGTCAGACAGGGAAACAGTGTTTGTGAGACAGGGAAACGGTGTTTGTCAGACAGGGAAACAGTGTTTGTGAGACAGGGAAACGGTGTTTGTCAGACAGGGAAACAGTGTTTGTGAGACAGGAAACGGTGTTTGTCAGACAGGGAAACAGTGTTTGTGAGACAGGGACACGGTGTTTGTGAGACAGGGAAACGGTGTTTGTGAGACAGGGAAACGGTGTTTGTGAGACAGGGAAACGGTGTTTGTGAGACAGGGAAACGGTGTTTGTGAGACAGGGAAACTGTGTTTGTGAGACAGGGAAACAGTGTTTGTGAGACAGGGAAACTTTGTTTGTGAGACAGGGAAACGGTGTTTGTGAGACAGGGAAACAGGGAAACGGTGTTTGTGAGACAGGGAAACGGTGTTTGTGAGACAGGGAAACAGTTTTTGTGAGACAGGGAAACAGTGTTTGTGAGACAGGGAAACAGTGTTTGTGAGACAGGGAAACAGTTTTTGTGAGACAGGGAAACAGTGTTTGTGAGACAGGGAAACGGTGTTTGTCAGACAGGGAAACAGTGTTTGTGAGACAGGGACACGGTGTTTGTGAGACAGGGAAACGGTGTTTGTGAGACAGGAAACGGTGTTTGTGAGACAGGGAAACGGTGTTTGTGAGACAGGGAAACGGTGTTTGTGAGACAGGGAAACTGTGTTTGTGAGACAGGGAAACAGTGTTTGTGAGACAGGGAAACTTTGTTTGTGAGACAGGGAAACGGTGTTTGTGAGACAGGGAAACAGGGAAACGGTGTTTGTGAGACAGGGAAACGGTGTTTGTGAGACAGGGAAACAGTTTTTGTGAGACAGGGAAACAGTGTTTGTGAGACAGGGAAACAGTGTTTGTGAGACAGGGAAACAGTTTTTGTGAGACAGGGAAACAGTGTTTGTGAGACAGGGAAACAGTGTTTGTGAGACAGGGAAACGGTGTTTGTGAGATACCGAAAACTGTTCTCCCCAAAAAAACGTTTGTAAATTCCAAACGGTTTGACAAAACAAACTGTTATGACCCATCTATGAACAGCCTCTCACCAACACACACCGGTTTGGCTCTATGATGACGCTCACAAGCCACACAGAGTTGTTAGAAGGTAAAGGGTTCTTCTACATAGAAGACCATAGGAAATCCCAGGTCATAGTGTCTATAATACTGTAAGGGGTTAATCTAGAAGACCATAGTAAATCCCAGGACATAGTGTCTACAATACTGTAAGGGGTTAATCTAGAAGACCATAGTAAATCCCAGTTCATAGTGTCTATAATACTGTAAGGGGTTAATCTAGAAGACCATAGTAAATCCCAGGTCATAGTGTCTATAATACTGTAAGGGGTTCATCTACATAGAAGACCATAGTAAATCCCAGGTCATAGTGTCTATAATACTGTAAGGGGTTAATCTAGAAGACCATAGTAAATCCCAGTTCATAGTGTCTATAATACTGTAATAAACTCACATAGTCTCTGTCACAATCTCCATACAGTCGTCACCGACGAGTTAGATACTAATTTCCCACTGAGTAAACAATTTCTGTACTTACAGAATTATTATAAATGACATTTTATAACGTTTTTGCTCGGTGGAACTTTTTCTCCAATTAAACTAACAAATGCAACTGTTGGTCAAATAGTTTTTGGTTATCATGAAAAGCAAAACTGGGTAAAACAGGTCAATGTTCTGTGCTGTAAATATGAGGGCAGACGAAGCAGATGAATGAAAGGAGTGAGTTTCTGCATCTTCACTGTGGTCGACCTGGAACCAATGGAGTTATTAGCCTAGGCAGCGTAGCCTAGTGGTTAGAGCGTTGGACTTGTAACCGGAAGGTTGGGAGTTCAAACCCCGAGCTGACAAGGTACAAATCTGTCGTTCTGCCCCTGAACAGGCAGTTAACCCACTGTTCCCAGGCCGTCATTGAAAATAAGAATGTGTTCTTAACTGACTTGCCTGGTTAAATAAAGGTAAAATTACAAAAAAAAATTTGCAAGATAAACACTGACAAATATATATTTACATGTGTTACTTTTTATACCGCACCCCAGTTGGCCTTTCATGCCCGATCACGCAAGTTGAATTCAGTCCATCTACTCTTACTTCTGTTGAGTTCTACCAACATGTTTCCTC
This sequence comes from Oncorhynchus gorbuscha, assembly GCF_021184085.1. Classification (NCBI taxonomy): domain Eukaryota; kingdom Metazoa; phylum Chordata; class Actinopteri; order Salmoniformes; family Salmonidae; genus Oncorhynchus; species Oncorhynchus gorbuscha. The sequence continues at coordinate 65,743 of NW_025746033.1, read as the reverse complement.
AATTGATATTTGCAAATGCAAGTGCCTTAGTGAATGAGTCTGTTCGATCTACATCTGCAGTGTTAGTTTGCATGGAGTAACATAATGGCATTGGCATTCATTTCAGAATAAATAGCCAGTTAAGCGCTCTCAGCAGTGTAAGTCCTTCTGGGAGCCTCTGTCCAATATTCACATTCAGTGGTCGAACACAAACCGCGACAACGTTGCAATCTGTTTTACTGGAAACATAATGCGTCATGGTGTAGTGTACAACGGCCACGTTGTCCTCAGCCCTCACTCCATACGGCCACGTCGTCCTCAGCCCTCACTCCATACAGCACTGTATCTGTAGCCCTCACTCCATACGGCCACGTCGTCCTCAGGTCTCACTCCATACTGCACTGTATCTGCAGGCCTCACTCCATACAGCACTGTATCTGCAGGCCTCACTCCATACAGCACTGTATCTGCAGGCCTCACTCCATACAGCACTGTGTCCTCAGCCCTCACTCCATACAGCACTGTATCTGCAGGCCTCACTCCATACAGCACTGTGTCCTCAGCCCTCACTCCATACAGCACTGTGTCCTCAGCCCTCACTCCATACAGCACTGTATCTGCAGGCCTCACTCCATACAGCACTGTATCTGCAGGCCTCACTCCATACTGCACTGTATCTGCAGGCCTCACTCCATACAGCACCATGTCCTCAGCCCTCACTCCATACAGCACTGTATCTGCAGCCCTCACTCCATACAGCACTGTATCTGCAGCCCTCACTCCATACAGCACTGTATCTACAGCCCTCACTCCATACAGCACTGTATCTACAGCCCTCACTCCATACAGCACTGTATCTACAGCCCTCACTCCATACAGCACTGTATCTGCAGCCCTCACTCCATACAGCACTGTATCTGCAGCCCTCACTCCATACAGCACTGTATCTGCAGCCCTCACTCCATACGGCCACGTCGTCCTCAGCCCTCACTCCATACAGCACTGTGTCCTCAGCCCTCACTCCATACAGCACTGTATCTGCAGGCCTCACTCCATACAGCACTGTATCTGCAGGCCTCACTCCATACTGCACTGTATCTGCAGGCCTCACTCCATACAGCACCATGTCCTCAGCCCTCACTCCATACAGCACTGTATCTGCAGCCCTCACTCCATACAGCACTGTATCTGCAGCCCTCACTCCATACAGCACTGTATCTACAGCCCTCACTCCATACAGCACTGTATCTACAGCCCTCACTCCATACAGCACTGTATCTGCAGCCCTCACTCCATACAGCACTGTATCTACAGCCCTCACTCCATACAGCACTGTATCTGCAGCCCTCACTCCATACAGCACTGTATCTGCAGGCCTCACTCCATACAGCACTGTATCTACAGCCCTCACTCCATACAGCACTGTATCTACAGCCCTCACTCCATACAGCACTGTATCTGCAGCCCTCACTCCATACAGCACTGTATCTGCAGCCCTCACTCCATACAGCACTGTATCTACAGCCCTCACTCCATACAGCACTGTATCTGCAGCCCTCACTCCATACAGCACTGTATCTGCAGCCCTCACTCCATACAGCACTGTATCTACAGCCCTCACTCCATACAGCACTGTATCTACAGCCCTCACTCCATACAGCACTGTATCTGCAGCCCTCACTCCATACAGCACTGTATCTGCATCCCTCACTCCATACTGCACTGTATCTGCAGCCCTCACTCCATACAGCACTGTATCTGCAGGCCTCACTCCATACAGCACTGTATCTGCAGGCCTCACTCCATACAGCACTGTATCTGCAGGCCTCACTCCATACAGCACTGTGTCCTCAGCCCTCACTCCATACAGCACTGTATCTGCAGGCCTCACTCCATACAGCACTGTGTCCTCAGCCCTCACTCCATACAGCACTGTATCTGCAGGCCTCACTCCATACGGCACTGTATCTACAGCCCTCACTCCATACAGCACTGTATCTGCAGTGTACCATGTTGGTCAGTCAGTTATTCTATAAGCCCCGTGAGGTAAGACCTTGTTCCATTGGTCAGTCAGTTATTCTATAAGCCCCGTGAGGCAAGACCTTGTTCCATTGGTCAGTCAGTTATTCTATAAGCCCCGTGAGGCAAGACCTTGTTCCATTGGTCAGTCAGTTATTCTATAAGCCCCGTGAGGCAAGACCTTGTTCCATTGGTCAGTCAGTTATTCTATAAGCCCCGTGAGGCAAGACCTTGTTCCATTGGTCAGTCAGTTATTCTATAAGCCCCGTGAGGCAAGACCTTGTTCCATTGGTCAGTCAGTTATTCTATAAGCCCCGTGAGGCAAGACCTTGTTCCATTGGTCAGTCAGTGAGAAGGTCAGGGCCACACACACACACACACAACATTGACTGGACCGCAGTCAGTCAACAGGCCAATGGGTGTGACAGTCTGTCCATGTACTGTAGATACTGCCTCATGCATTTACCATGAGCAGTGGAAGGGGGAGTGTGTGTCATTTATCATGAGTAGTGGAAGGGGGAGTGTGTGTCATTTATCATGAGTAGTTGAAGGGGGAGTGTGTGTCATTTATCATGAGTAGTGGAAGGGGGAGTGTGTGTCATTTATCATGAGCAGTGGAAGGGGGAGTGTGTGTGTCATTTATCATGAGCAGTGGAAGGGGGAGTGTGTGTCATTTATCATGAGTAGTGGAAGGGGGAGTGTGTGTCATTTATCATGAGTAGTGGAAGGGGGAGTGTGTGTGTCATTTATCATGAGCAGTGGAAGGGGGAGTGTGTGTCATTTATCACGAGTAGTTGAAGGGGGAGTGTGTGTCATTTATCATGAGTAGTGGAAGGGGGAGTGTGTGTGTCATTTATCATGAGTAGTGGAAGGGGGAGTGTGTCATTTATCATGAGCAGTGGACGGGGGAGTGTCTACTTTAGACCAGAGTCCTATTCCCTATATAGTGCACTACTTTAGACCAGGATCCACAGGGTCACTATTTCTAGAAATAGGTCGCCATTTTGTGAGTCACGCTGATCGTCATCTGAACTCTGCGTATTGAACAACGGCTCCCAGCAGCAGGTCGGTCACACAGCCACACGCCTAACATCCAGTCTGGTAGATAAGTGACTTGGTGACTTGTACCGTAGGTTCAGTCGAGCGCCGGGGCAGCTGGCTGGGGGGTCGTTAAAGGACATGACTTCAGTCATTTGTAAATCAATGCTAATTACACATGATTGGATCGACCGTGACGACAAACAGAGGATTCACCGCGAATGGAACCCTGTTCCCTATGTAGTACACTACTTTAGACCATACCCTATGTAGTGCACTACTTTAGACCAGGGCCCTATTCCCTATATAGTGCACTACTTTAGACCAGAGCCCTACTCCCTATATAGTGCACTACTTTAGACCAGAACCCTACTCCCTATATAGTGCACTACTTTAGACCAGAACCCTACTCCCTATATAGTGCACTATTTTAGACCAGAGCCCTATTCCCTATACAGTGCACTACTTTAGACCAGAGCCCTATTCCCTATATAGTGCACTACTTTAGACCAGAGACCTATTCCTTATATAGTACACTACTTTAGACCAGAGTCCTATTCCCAATATAGTGCACTACTTTAGACCAGAACCCTATTCCTTATGTACTGCCTTACTTTAGACCATTCCCTATATAGTGCACTACTTTAGACCAGAGCCCTATTCCCTATATAGTGCACTACTTTAGACCATTTCCTATATAGTGCACTACTTTAGACCAGAGCCCTATTCCCTTTATAGTGCACTACTTTAGACCATAACCCTACTCCCTATATAGTGCACTACTTTAGACCAGAGCCCTATTCCCTATATAGTGCACTACTTTAGACCATTCCCTATATAGTGCACTACTTTAGACCATTCCCTATATAGTGCACTACTTTAGACCATTCCCTATATAGTGCACTACTTTAGACCATTCCCTATATAGTGCACTACTTTAGACCATTCCCTATATAGTGCACTACTTTAGACCATTCCCTATATAGTGCACTACTTTAGACCATTCTCTATATAGTACACTACTTTAGACCAGAGTCCTATTCCCTATATAGTGCACTACTTTAGACCATTTCCTATGTAGTGCACTACTTTAGACCAGAAGCCTATGCAGTAGTGCACTAATAGTGTGCCATCTGGGACTCAGACAGAGAACGTGTTTCAGAACAGAGGTACAGGACAGGACATTAGGTTTTAGTACTGTAACAAATAGTTTTCATAACAGCCATCGCCATATTGGATAAATATTGATTGATCTTATATATAGCTTTTGCATTCCAGATGGACGCTCAAAGCGTTTTATAGTGTAAGAGAGGGGGACATGAGCCTGAGTGCCAGTCTGTTTGTGTTATCATGCCAACTCCCTGTCACAACTCCCTGTCACAACTCCCTGTCACAACTCCCTGTCACAGCTCCCTGTCACAACTCCCTGTCACAGCTCCCTGTCACAGATCCCTATCACAGCTCCCTGTCACAACTTCCTGTCACAACTCCCTGTCACAACTCCCTGTCACAGCTCCCCTGTCACAACTCCCTGTCACAACTCCCTGTCACAGCTCCCTGTCACAGCTCCCTGTCACAGCTCCCTGTCACAGCTCCCTGTCACAGCTCCCTATCACAACTCCCTGTCATAGCTCCCTGTCACAGCTCCCTGTCACAGCTCCCTGTCACAGCTCCCTGTCACAGCTCCCTATCACAATTCCCTGTCATAGCTCCCTGTCACAGCTCCCTATCACAACTCCCTGTCATAGCTCCCTATCACAGCTCCCTGTCACAGCTCCCTGTCACAGCTCCCTATCACAACTCCCTGTCACAGCTCCCTGTCACAGCTCCCTGTCACAGCTCCCTATCACAACTCCCTGTCATAGCTCCCTGTCACAGCTCCCTGTCACAGCTCCCTGTCACAGCTCCCTATCACAACTCCCTGTCACAGATCCCTATCACAGCTCCCTGTCACAGCTCCCTGTCACAGCTCCCTATCACAACTCCCTATCACAGCTCCCTGTCACAGCTCCCTGTCACAGCTCCCTATCACAACTCCCTGTCACAGATCCCTATCACAGCTCCCTATCACAGCTCCCTGTCACAGCTCCCTGTCACAACTCTCTATCACAGCTCCCTGTCACAGCTCTCTATCACAGCTCCCTGTCACAGCTCCCTGTCACAGCTCCCTGTCACAGCTCTCTATCACAGCTCCCTGTCACAGCTCCCTGTCACAGCTCTCTATCACAGCTCCCTATCACAGCTCCCTGTCACAGATCCCTGTCATGCCATGTTTAGCTTGACAATCTATGGAGTTGGCGAGAGCACAAAGAGATGTGTGATCAGGCTAAGTGAACTCAACGTGCTGTAGGTGGTTAGTTCCCATCCCTGTCCATGCCCACTGATACTCTACTTCACCTGGACTGTCTTGTCTAGTGAGCCAGAGGTCTTTCTTTACTGTAGGAGAAAATAGTGTTTTCTCTGCAGCGTGCAGGCGTTTCCCAGACACAGCCTAGCGAAGCTGGAGATGGTCCAGCCAGGTTCTGTTGGGTTCAGCATCATCCCAAACACACTTAACGCCCTTTACATGCCTTCATGCCTCCTCCTGCCTCTTCATGCCTCCTCCTGCCTCCCCTGCCTCCCCCTGCCTCCCCATGCCTCCCCCTGCCTCCCCCTGCCTCTCCATGCCTCCCCCTGCCTCCCCCCTGCCTCCCCATGCCTCCCCCTGCCTCCCCCTGTCTCCCCTGCCTGCCTCCCCCTGCCTCCCCCTGCCTCATCATGCCTCCCCCTGCCTCCTCCTGCCTCCTCCTGCCTTCCCCTGCCTCACCCTGCCTTCCCCTGCCTCACCCTGCCTTCCCCTGCCTCCCCCTGCCTCCTCCTGCCTCCTCCTGCCTTCCCCTGCCTCACCCTGCCTTCCCCTGCCTCCCTGCCTCCTCCTGCCTTCCCCTGCCTCACCCTGCCTTCCCTGCCTCACCCTGCCTTCCCCTGCCTCTTCCTGCCTCACCTCTGCTCTCCTGTCATCTCTACAATAAGAGTAGCCTGCTGGCCCTTTCAGCCTCTGACTCTCTCTCTCTCTCTCTACCTCTCTCTCTCTACTCTCTCTCTCTCTCTCTACCTCTCTCTCTACTCTACCTCTCTCTCTCTCTCTCTACTCTCTCTCTCTCTCTACCTCTCTCTACCTCTCTCTCTCTCTCTCTCTCTCTCTCTCTCTACCTCTCTCTCTACCTCTCTCTCTCTCTCTACCTCTCTCTCTCTACCTCTCTCTCTCTACCCTCTCTCTCTCTACCTCTCTCTCTCTCTACCTCTCTCTCTCTCTCTCTACCTCTCTCTACTCTCTCTCTCTCTCTCTACCTCTCTCTCTCTCTCTACCCTCTCTCTCTCTACCTCTCTCTCTCTCTCTCTCTACCTCTCTCTCTCTACCTCTCTCTCTCTCTCTCTCTCTCTCTCTCTCTCTCTCTCTCTCTCTACCTCTCTCTCTCTCCTCTCTCTCTCTACCTCTCTCTCTCTCTACCTCTCTCTCTACTCTCTCTCTCTCTCTCTACCTCTCTCTCTCTCTACTCTCTCTCTCTCTCTACCTCTCTCTCTCTACCTCTCTCTCTCTCTCTCCTACTCTCTCTCTCTCTACTCTCTCTCTCTCTCTACTCTCTCTCGCTCTCTCTACCTCTCTCTCTCTCTCTCTCTCTCTCTCTCTACCTCTCTCTCTCTCTACCTCTCTCTCTCTCTCTACTCTCTCTCTCTCTCTCTGTACCTCTCTCTCTACTCTCTCTCTCTCTCTCTCTCTCTCTACTCTACCTCTCTCTCTCTACCTCTCTCTCTCGCTCTCTGTACCTCTCTCTCTCTACCTCTCTCTCTCTACCTCTCTCTCTCTACCTCTCTCTCTCTCTACCTCTCGCTCTCTACCTCTCGCTCTCTGTACCTCTCTCTCTCTACCTCTCTCTCTCTACCTCTCTCTCTCTACCTCTCTCTCTCTACCTCTCTCTCTCTCTACCTCTCGCTCTCTACCTCTCGCTCTCTGTACCTCTCTCTCTCTACCTCTCTCTCTCTACCTCTCTCTCTCGCTCTCTGTACCTCTCTCTCTCTACCTCTCTCTCTCTATCTCTCTCTCTCTACCTCTCTCTCTCGCTCTCTGTACCTCTCTCTCTCTACCTCTCTCTCTCTACCTCTCTCTCTCTCTCTCTCTCTCTCTACCTCTCTCTCTCTCTACCTCTCTCTACCCCTCAGCTGCCTGTGAGTATTGTGCCTGTTTTTTCTCTGATTTTAAGGGTTTAGGGAATGAAAGCCAAAACCTGATACAAACTTAGCTTTTCCTTTGAAAAAGTTGGAGACATGGGGTTCTTTTGGTTCTCAGCCACAGAGCAGCACTCCAAGGTGGTGGGAAGTTGGCTGGCAACTGATAGAATGGAGAAATGGAGAAATGGAGGGATGGAGGGATAGAGAGATGGAGAGATCAAGGGATGTAGGGAATGGAGGGATCAAGGGAATGAGAAATGGAGGGACGAGGGAAGGAGTGATCATAGGATGTAGAGAATGGAGGGATCAAGGGAATGAGAAATGGAGAGAGGAGGGAAGGAGTGATCATAGGAGGGAGGAGGGAAGGAGTGATCATAGGATGTAGAGAATGGAGGGATCAAGGGAATGAGAAATGGAGGGAGGAGGGAAGGAGTGATCATAGGAGGGAGGAGGGAAGGAGTGATCATAGAATGTAGAGAATGGAGGGATCAAGGGAATGAGAAATGGAGAGAGGAGGGAAGGAGTGAACATAGGATGTAGGGAATGATGGGATCAAGGGAATGAGAAATGGAGAGAGGGCTAATGGAGATGGAGCTTAATTGCCTTTTTTAATTGATATTGAGATGATTGTTCAGGCAGCGTGAGACCGAGATTAGCTTAGTCATTGAAACAACGACATGTTTATGTCAGAGAAGACATTTATGCTGAGTCTCCATTCCATATGACTTCTCCCCAAGGGTCTGTGTAGGATCATAACCTGCCCTGAACATTTATGAGTTATGAGAAGAGAGTTACGTTATACCAGAGTTAAGACAGTATATAGTAGAGGTCTGATATATCAGAGTTTAGACAGTATATAGTAGAGGACTGATATATCAGAGTTTAGACAGTATATAGTAGAGGACTGATATACCAGAGTTTAGACAGTATATAGTAGAGGACTGATATAGTATATCAGCGTTTAGACAGTATATAGTAGAGGACTGATATATCAGAGTTTAGACAGTATGTAGTAGAGGACTGATACACCAGAGTTAAGACAGTATATAGTAGAGGACTGATATATCAGAGTTTAGACAGTATATAGTAGAGGACTGATATATCAGAGTTTAGACAGTATATAGTAGAGGACTGATACAGTATATCAGAGTTTAGACAGTATATAGTAGAGGACTGATACAGTATATCAGAGTTTAGACAGTATATAGTAGAGGACTGATATATCAGAGTTTAGACAGTATATAGTAGAGGACTGATACAGTATATCAGAGTTAAGACAGTATATAGTAGAGGACTGATATACCAGAGTTTAGACAGTATATAGTAGAGGACTGATATATCAGAGTTCAGACAGTATATAGTAGAGGACTGATATATCAGAGTTTAGACAGTATATAGTAGAGGTCTGATATATCAGAGTTTAGACAGTATATAGTAGAGGACTGATATACCAGAGTTTAGACAGTATATAGTAGAGGACTGATATACCAGAGTTTAGACAGTATATAGTAGAGGACTGATATACCAGAGTTTAGACAGTATATAGTAGAGGACTGATATATCAGAGTTTAGACAGTATATAGTAGAGGACTGATATATCAGAGTTCAGAGAGTATATAGTAGAGGACTGATACAGTATATCAGAGTTTAGACAGTATATAGTAGAGGACTGATATACCAGAGTTTAGACAGTATATAGTAGAGGACTGATATATCAGAGTTAAGACAGTATATAGTAGAGGACTGATACAGTATATCAGAGTTTAGACAGTATATAGTAGAGGACTGATATAGTATATCAGAGTTTAGACAGTATATAGTAGAGGACTGATATATCAGAGTTAAGACAGTATATAGTAGAGGACTGATATAGTATATCAGAGTTTAGACAGTATATAGTAGAGGACTGATATACCAGAGTTTAGACAGTATATAGTAGAGGACTGATACAGTATATCAGCGTTTAGACAGTATATAGTAGAGGACTGATAGAGTATATCAGAGTTTAGACAGTATATAGTAGAGGACTGATATACCAGAGTTTAGACAGTATATAGTAGAGGACTGATATACCAGAGTTTAGACAGTATATAGTAGAGGACTGATATAGTATATCAGAGTTTAGACAGTATATAGTAGAGGACTGATACAGTATATAGTAGAGGACTGATATAGTATACCAGAGTTTAGACAGTATATAGTAGAGGACTGATATACCAGAGTTTAGACAGTATATAGTAGAGGACTGATATAGTATATCAGAGTTCAGACAGTATATAGTAGAGGACTGATATAGTATATCAGCGTTTAGACAGTATATAGTAGAGGACTGATACAGTATATCAGAGTTTAGACAGTATATAGTAGAGGACTGATACAGTATATCAGAGTTTAGACAGTATATAGTAGAGGACTGATATACCAGAGTTTAGACAGTATATAGTAGAGGACTGATACAGTATATCAGAGTTTAGACAGTATATAGTAGAGGACTGATATACCAGAGTTTAGACAGTATGTAGTAGAGGACTGATATACCAGAGTTTAGACAGTATATAGTAGAGGACTGATATATCAGAGTTTAGACAGTATATAGTAGAGGACTGATATACCAGAGTTTAGACAGTATGTAGTAGAGGACTGATATACCAGAGTTTAGACAGTATATAGTAGAGGACTGATACAGTATATCAGAGTTTAGACAGTATATAGTAGAGGACTGATATACCAGAGTTTAGACAGTATGTAGTAGAGGACTGATATACCAGAGTTTAGACAGTATATAGTAGAGGACTGATATATCAGAGTTTAGACAGTATATAGTAGAGGACTGATATATCAGAGTTAAGACAGTATATAGTAGAGGACTGATACAGTATATCAGAGTTTAGACAGTATATAGTAGAGGACTGATATACCAGAGTTTAGACAGTATATAGTAGAGGACTGATACAGTATATCAGAGTTTAGACAGTATATAGTAGAGGACTGATATACCAGAGTTTAGACAGTATATAGTAGAGGACTGATATACCAGAGTTTAGACAGTATATAGTAGAGGACTGATATACCAGAGTTTAGACAGTATATAGTAGAGGACTGATATACCAGAGTTTAGACAGTATGTAGTAGAGGACTGATATATCAGAGTTTAGACAGTATGTAGTAGAGGACTGATATAGTATATCAGAGTTAAGACAGTATATAGTAGAGGTCTGATATATCAGAGTTAAGACAGTATATAGTAGAGGACTGATATATCAGAGTTAAGACAGTATATAGTAGAGGACTGATATACCAGAGTTTAGACAGTATATAGTAGAGGACTGATACAGTATATCAGAGTTTAGACAGTATATAGTAGAGGACTGATATACCAGAGTTTAGACAGTATATAGTAGAGGACTGATACAGTATATCAGAGTTTAGACAGTATATAGTAGAGGACTGATACAGTATATCAGAGTTCAGACAGTATATAGTAGAGGACTGATATATCAGAGTTTAGACAGTATATAGTAGAGGACTGATATACCAGAGTTTAGACAGTATATAGTAGAGGACTGATACAGTATATCAGCGTTTAGACAGTATATAGTAGAGGACTGATATACCAGAGTTTAGACAGTATATAGTAGAGGACTGATATACCAGAGTTTAGACAGTATATAGTAGAGGACTGATACAGTATATCAGCATTTAGACAGTATATAGTAGAGGACTGATACAGTATATCAGCATTTAGACAGTATATAGTAGAGGACTGATACAGTATATCAGCATTTAGACAGTATATAGTAGAGGACTGATACAGTATATCAGAGTTCAGACAGTATATAGTAGAGGACTGATATAGTATATCAGAGTTAAGACAGTATATAGTAGAGGTCTGATATATCAGAGTTAAGACAGTATATAGTAGAGGACTGATATACCAGAGTTTAGACAGTATATAGTAGAGGACTGATACAGTATATCAGAGTTTAGACAGTATATAGTAGAGGACTGATATACCAGAGTTTAGACAGTATATAGTAGAGGACTGATACAGTATATCAGCATTTAGACAGTATATAGTAGAGGACTGATACAGTATATCAGCATTTAGACAGTATATAGTAGAGGACTGATATAGTATATCAGAGTTTAGAGAGTATATAGTAGAGGACTGATACAGTATATCAGAGTTTAGACAGTATATAGTAGAGTACTGATATAGTATATCAGAGTTAAGACAGTATATAGTAGAGGACTGATACAGTATATCAGAGTTTAGACAGTATATAGTAGAGTACTGATATAGTATATCAGAGTTAAGACAGTATATAGTAGAGGACTGATACAGTATATCAGAGTTCAGACAGTATATAGTAGAGGACTGATACAGTATATCAGAGTTCAGACAGTATATAGTAGAGGACTGATATAGTATATCAGAGTTAAGACAGTATATAGTAGAGGTCTGATATATCAGAGTTAAGACAGTATATAGTAGAGGACTGATATATCAGAGTTTAGACAGTATATAGTAGAGGACTGATATAGTATATCAGAGTTTAGACAGTATATAGTAGAGGACTGATATACCAGAGTTTAGACAGTATATAGTAGAGGACTGATACAGTATATCAGAGTTTAGACAGTATATAGTAGAGGACTGATATACCAGAGTTTAGACAGTATATAGTAGAGGACTGATACAGTATATCAGCATTTAGACAGTATATAGTAGAGGACTGATACAGTATATCAGCATTTAGACAGTATATAGTAGAGGACTGATATAGTATATCAGAGTTTAGAGAGTATATAGTAGAGGACTGATACAGTATATCAGAGTTTAGACAGTATATAGTAGAGTACTGATACAGTATATCAGAGTTTAGACAGTATATAGTAGAGGACTGATATACCAGAGTTTAGACAGTATATAGTAGAGGACTGATATATCAGAGTTTAGACAGTATATAGTAGAGGACTGATACAGTATATCAGAGTTTAGACAGTATATAGTAGAGGACTGATATATCAGAGTTTAGACAGTATATAGTAGAGGACTGATACAGTATATCAGAGTTAAGACAGTATATAGTAGAGGACTGATATACCAGAGTTTAGACAGTATATAGTAGAGGACTGATACAGTATATCAGAGTTTAGACAGTATATAGTAGAGGACTGATATAGTATATCAGAGTTAAGACAGTATATAGTAGAGGACTGATATACCAGAGTTTAGACAGTATATAGTAGAGGACTGATATATCAGCGTTAAGACAGTATATAGTAGAGGACTGATACAGTATATCAGAGTTTAGACAGTATATAGTAGAGGACTGATACAGTATACCAGAGTTTAGACAGTATATAGTAGAGGACTGATACAGTATATCAGAGTTTAGACAGTATATAGTAGAGGACTGATACAGTATATCAGAGTTTAGACAGTATATAGTAGAGTACTGATATATCAGAGTTTAGACAGTATGTAGTAGAGGACTGATATACCAGAGTTTAGACAGTATATAGTAGAGGACTGATACAGTATATCAGAGTTTAGACAGTATATAGTAGAGGACTGATATATCAGAGTTTAGACAGTATATAGTAGAGGACTGATATATCAGCGTTTAGACAGTATATAGTAGAGGACTGATATACCAGAGTTTAGACAGTATATAGTAGAGGACTGATATAGTATATCAGAGTTTAGACAGTATATAGTAGAGGACTGATATACCAGAGTTTAGACAGTATATAGTAGAGGACTGATACAGTATATCAGAGTTTAGACAGTATATAGTAGAGGTCTGATATATCAGAGTTTAGACAGTATATAGTAGAGGACTGATATACCAGAGTTTAGACAGTATATAGTAGAGGACTGATATATCAGCGTTTAGACAGTATATAGTAGAGGACTGATATACCAGAGTTTAGACAGTATATAGTAGAGGACTGATATAGTATATCAGAGTTTAGACAGTATATAGTAGAGGACTGATATACCAGAGTTTAGACAGTATGTAGTAGAGGACTGATATACCAGAGTTTAGACAGTATGTAGTAGAGGACTGATATATCAGAGTTTAGACAGTATATAGTAGAGGACTGATATATCAGAGTTAAGACAGTATATAGTAGAGGACTGATATATCAGAGTTTAGACAGTATATAGTAGAGGACTGATATATCAGAGTTAAGACAGTATATAGTAGAGTACTGATATATCAGAGTTAAGACAGTATATAGTAGAGGTCTGATATATCAGAGTTCAGACAGTATATAGTAGAGGACTGATATATCAGCGTTTAGACAGTATATAGTAGAGGACTGATACAGTATATCAGCGTTTAGACAGTATATAGTAGAGGACTGATATATCAGAGTTTAGACAGTATATTAGAGACAGTATATAGTTTAGAGGACTGATATATCAGAGTTTAGACAGTATATAGTAGAGGACTGATATATCAGAGTTTAGACAGTATATAGTAGAGGACTGATATATCAGAGTTTAGACAGTATATAGTAGAGGACTGATATCAGAGTTTAGACAGTATATAGTAGAGGACTGATATATCAGAGTTTAGACAGTATATAGTAGAGGACTGATACAGTATATCAGAGTTTAGACAGTATATAGTAGAGGACTGATATATCAGAGTTTAGACAGTATATAGTAGAGGACTGATATATCAGAGTTTAGACAGTATATAGTAGAGGACTGATATATCAGAGTTAAGACAGTATATAGTAGAGGACTGATATATCAGAGTTTAGACAGTATATAGTAGAGGACTGATATACCAGAGTTAAGACAGTATATAGTAGAGGACTGATATATCAGAGTTCAGACAGTATATAGTAGAGGACTGATATACCAGAGTTTAGACAGTATATAGTAGAGGACTGACTCAGAGTTTAGACAGTATATATATCAGAGTTTAGACAGTATATAGTAGAGGACTGATATAGTATATCAGAGTTTAGACAGTATATAGTAGAGGACTGATATATCAGAGTTTAGACAGTATATAGTAGAGGACTGATATACCAGAGTTAAGACAGTATATAGTAGAGGACTGATACAGTATATCAGAGTTTAGACAGTATATAGTAGAGGACTGATACAGTATATCAGAGTTTAGACAGTATATAGTAGAGGACTGATACAGTATATCAGCGTTTAGACAGTATATAGTAGAGGACTGATATACCAGAGTTTAGACAGTATGTAGTAGAGGACTGATATATCAGAGTTTAGACAGTATATAGTAGAGGACTGATATAGTATATCAGAGTTTAGACAGTATATAGTAGAGGACTGATATACCAGAGTTTAGACAGTATATAGTAGAGGACTGATATATCAGAGTTAAGACAGTATATAGTAGAGGACTGATATATCAGAGTTTAGACAGTATATAGTAGAGGACTGATATATCAGAGTTAAGACAGTATATAGTAGAGTACTGATATATCAGAGTTAAGACAGTATATAGTAGAGGTCTGATATATCAGAGTTCAGACAGTATATAGTAGAGGACTGATATATCAGCGTTTAGACAGTATATAGTAGAGGACTGATACAGTATATCAGCGTTTAGACAGTATATAGTAGAGGACTGATACAGTATATCAGAGTTTAGACAGTATATAGTAGAGGACTGATACAGTATATCAGAGTTCAGAGAGTATATAGTAGAGGACTGATACAGTATATCAGAGTTTAGACAGTATATAGTAGAGGACTGATATAGTATATCAGCGTTTAGACAGTATATAGTAGAGGACTGATACAGTATATCAGAGTTCAGAGAGTATATAGTAGAGGACTGATACAGTATATCAGAGTTTAGACAGTATATAGTAGAGGACTGATACAGTATATCAGAGTTTAGACAGTATATAGTAGAGGACTGATATAGTATATCAGAGTTAAGACAGTATATAGTAGAGGACTGATATACCAGAGTTCAGACAGTATATAGTAGAGGACTGATACAGTATATCAGAGTTTAGACAGTATATAGTAGAGGACTGATATATCAGCGTTTAGACAGTATATAGTAGAGGACTGATACAGTATATCAGCGTTTAGACAGTATATAGTAGAGGACTGATATATCAGAGTTTAGACAGTATATAGTAGAGGACTGATACAGTATATCAGAGTTTAGACAGTATATAGTAGAGGACTGATATATCAGAGTTTAGACAGTATATAGTAGAGGACTGATGCAGTATATCAGAGTTTAGACAGTATATAGTAGAGGACTGATACAGTATACCAGAGTTTAGACAGTATATAGTAGAGGACTGATACAGTATACCAGAGTTCAGACAGTATATAGTAGAGTACTGATATATCAGAGTTTAGACAGTATATAGTAGAGGACTGATACAGTATATCAGAGTTTAGACAGTATATAGTAGAGGTCTGATATATCAGAGTTTAGACAGTATATAGTAGAGGACTGATACAGTATATCAGAGTTTAGACAGTATGTAGTAGAGGACTGATATATCAGAGTTAAGACAGTATATAGTAGAGGACTGATACAGTATATCAGCGTTTAGACAGTATATAGTAGAGGCAGTATATAGTAGAGGTCTGATATATCAGAGTTTAGACAGTATATAGTAGAGGTCTGATATATCAGAGTTAAGACAGTATATAGTAGAGGACTGATATATCAGAGTTTAGACAGTATATAGTAGAGGTCATGATGCTGTTTTCCCTGGTCAAGTGCTGCCATTTATCCTTTTAAGTTGAACGTTTCTCTGGCGTCTCTTCGTCTCTAGTCCTTTAATTCGTAGTATTTATCTCCAGTGCTTTTTCAATAAAGAGGCCATCCCATTGATAAACATCCCCTCTATGACCAGCTAATAACTGCCTGCTTTACTGTCTGAGAGGTTGATAAACATCCCCTCTATGACCAGCTTTACTGTCTGACAGGTTGATAAACATCCCCTCTATGACCAGCTAATAACTGCCTGCTTTACTGTCTGACAGGTTGATAAACATCCCCTCTATGACCAGCTAATAACTGCCTGCTTTACTGTCTGACAGGTTGATAAACATCCCCTCTATGACCAGCTAATAACTGCCTGCTTTACTGTCTGACAGGTTGATAAACATCCCCTCTATGACCAGCTAATAACTGCCTGCTTTACTGTCTCACAGGTTGATAAACACCCCCTCTATGACCAGCTTTACTGTCTGACAGGTTGATAAACATCCCCTCTATGACCAGCTTTACTGTCTGACAGGTTGATAAACACCCCCTCTATGACCAGCTTTACTGTCTGACAGGTTGATAAACACCCCCTCTATGACCAGCTTTACTGTCTGACAGGTTGATAAACACCCCCTCTATGACCAGCTTTACTGTCTGACAGGTTGATAAACACCCCCTCTATGACCAGCTTTACTGTCTGACAGGTTGATAAACATCCCCTCTATGACCAGCTTTACTGTCTGACAGGTTGATAAACATCCCCTCTATGACCAGCTAATAACTGCCTGCTTTACTGTCTGACAGGTTGATAAACATCCCCTCTATGACCAGCTAATAACTGCCTGCTTTACTGTCTGACAGGTTGATAAACATCCCCTCTATGACCAGCTTTACTGTCTGACAGGTTGATAAACACCCCCTCTATGACCAGCTAATAACTGCCTGCTTTACTGTCTGACAGGTTGATAAACATCCCCTCTATGACCAGCTAATAACTGCCTGCTTTACTGTCTGACAGGTTGATAAACATCCCCTCTATGACCAGCTTTACTGTCTGACAGGTTGATAAACATCCCCTCTATGACCAGCTTTACTGTCTGACAGGTTGATAAACATCCCCTCTATGACCAGCTTTACTGTCTGACAGGTTGATAAACATCCCCTCTATGACCAGCTTTACTGTCTGACAGGTTGATAAACATCCCCTCTATGACCAGCTAATAACTGCCTGCTTTACTGTCTGACAGGTTGATAAACATCCCCTCTATGACCAGCTAATAACTGCCTGCTTTACTGTCTGACAGGTTGATAAACGTCCCCTCTATGACCAGCTAATAACTGCCTGCTTTACTGTCTGACAGGTTGATAAACGTCCCCTCTATGACCAGCTAATAACTGCCTGCTTTACTGTCTGACAGGTTGATAAACATCCCCTCTATGACCAGCTAATAACTGTCTGCTTTACTGTCTGACAGGTTGATAAACATCCCCTCTATGACCAGCTAATAACTGCCTGCTTTACTGTCTGACAGGTTGATAAACATCCCCTCTATGACCAGCTAATAACTGCCTGCTTTACTGTCTGACAGGACACCGATCCCTTGCTTTGTGTGTATTTGTTCAATAAAGTTAAATAAAGGTTAAATAAAATGTGTGTGTGTGTGAATGTGTGTATCTTTGTGTGTGTGTGAATGTGTGTATCTTTGTGTGTGTGTATCTTTGTGTGTGTGTGTGTGTGTGTGTGTGTGTGTGTGTGTGTGTGTGTGTGTGTGTGTGTGTGTGTGTGTGTGTGTGTGTGTGTGTGTGTGTGTGTGTGTGTGTGTGTGTGTGTGTGTGTGTGTGTGTGTGTGTGTGTGTGTGTGTGTGTGTGTGTGTGTGTGTGTGTGTGTGTGTGTGTGTGTGTGTGTGTGTGTGTGTGTGTGTGTGTGTGTGTGTGTGTGAATGTGGGTATCTTTGTGTGTGTGTGTGTGTGTGTGTGTGTGAATGTGGGTATCTTTTTTGTGTGTGTGTGTGTGTGTGTGTGTGTGTGTGAATGTGTGTATCTTTGTGTGTGTGTGTGTGTGTACGTACGTGTGTGTGTGTACGTGCATGTGTGTGTGAATGTGTGTGTGAATGTGTGTACATGTGTGTGTGTGTGTGTGTGTGTGTGTGTATCTTTGAGTGTGCCTGGCTGTGTCTGTGTGTATTTGTGTGTTAGGCAGCGTTTACACATGCAGCCAAATTCTGATCTCTTTTTTGATAAAAAAAAAATACAAACTGGTCTTTTGAGCTCTGAGAAAAAAAAGGTCTGATGTGAAAAGATTAGATGTGATTGGTCAAAAGAGCTAATAGTGGAAAAAGATCAGAATTGGGCTGCCTGTTTAAACGCTGCCTTTGTGTCTGATGACGGATCGATCCCTCAGTGTTAACAGTGCTAAACCAGATTCACCATCAGATCTCCAATCAGCCTGTCAGTTTATCAGGCTCCTACTGATTCCGATAGCCCTTTAAATGTCACCGTGGGAAGGCCAAACGCCCCCTGAAGGACCTCTTCCCCTCTCTCCCTCCTCTCTCCCCCCTCTCTCAACCTCTACCTAGCTGTCACGTCCACTAGGTAAAGAAACTGTGTGGATTACGGTGTTATGGTTGGACTACCCAGGTTCATCCTAAAGGCAAAGCAGAGGGCTGTTCAGCCAGTCGATCAGTCAGCTAGTCAGCCAGTCAGCCAGTGATTCAGTCAGCCAGTCAATCTGTCATTCAGTCAGCCAGTCAGCCAGTGATTCAGTCAGCCAGTCAGCCAGTGATTCAGTCAGCCAGTCAGCCAGTCAGCTAGCCAGTCAGCCAGTCATTCAGTCAGCCAGTCAGCCAGTCAGCCAGTGATTCAGTCAACCAGTCAGCCAGTCAGCCAGTCAGCCAGTCAGCCAATCAGCCAGTCAGCTAGTCAGCCAGTCAGCCAGTCAGCCAGTGATTCAGTCAGCCAGTCAGCCAGTCAGCCAGTGATTCAGTCAGACAGTCAGCCAGTCAGCCAGGGATTCAGTCAGCCAGTCAGCCAGTCAGCCAGTCAGCCAGTCAGCCAGTGATTCAGCCAGTCAATCTGTCATTCAGTCAGCCAGTCAGCCAGACAGCCAGTCAGCCAGTGATTCAGTCAGCCAGTCAGCCAGTCAGCTAGTCAGCCAGTCAGCTAGTCAGCCAATCAGCCAGTGATTTAGTCAGCCAGTCAATCTGTCATTCAGTCAGCCAGTCAATCTGTCATTCAGTCAGCCAGTCATTGTCAGCCAGTCAGCCAGTCAACCAGTCAACCAGTCAGCCAGTCAACCAGTCAGCTAGCCAGTCAGCTAGCCAGTCAGCCAGTCATTCAGTCAGCCAGTCAGCCAGTGATTCAGTCAGCCAGTCAATCTGTCATTCAGTCAGCTAGTCAGCCAGTGATTCAGTCAGCCAGTCAGCCAGTCAGCTAGTCAGCCAATCAGCCAGTGATTCAGTCCGCCAGTCAATCTGTCATTCAGTCAGCCAGTCAGCCAGTGATTCAGTCAGCCAGTCAGACAGTGATTCAGTCAGCCAGTCAGCCAGTCAGCCAGTCAGCCAGTCAGCTAGTCAGCCAGTCAGCCAGTGATTCAGTCAGCCAGTCAGCTAGTCAGCCAATCAGCCAGTGATTCAGTCAGCCAGTCAATCTGTCATTCAGTCAGCCAGTGATTCAGTCAGCCAGTCAGCCAGTCAGCTAGTCAGCCAGTCAGCCAGTCAGCCAGTGATTCAGTCAGCCAGTCAGCCAGTCAGCCAGTGATTCAGTCAGCCAGTCAGTCAGGGATTCAGTCAGCCAGTCAGCCAGTCAGCCAGTGATTCAGTCAGCCAGTCAGCCAGTCAGCCAGTCAACCAGTCAACCAGTCAACCAGTCAGCCAGTCAACCAGTCAGCTAGCCAGTCAGCTAGCCAGTCAGCCAGTCATTCAGTCAGCCAGTCAGCCAGTGATTCAGTCAGCCAGTCAATCTGTCATTCAGTCAGCTAGTCAGCCAGTGATTCAGTCAGCCAGTCAGCCAGTCAGCTAGTCAGCCAATCAGCCAGTGATTCAGTCCGCCAGTCAATCTGTCATTCAGTCAGCCAGTCAGCCAGTGATTCAGTCAGCCAGTCAGACAGTGATTCAGTCAGCCAGTCAGCCAGTCAGCCAGTCAGCTAGTCAGCCAGTCAGCCAGTGATTCAGTCAGCCAGTCAGCTAGTCAGCCAATCAGCCAGTGATTCAGTCAGCCAGTCAATCTGTCATTCAGTCAGCCAGTGATTCAGTCAGCCAGTCAGCCAGTCAGCTAGTCAGCCAGTCAGCCAGTCAGCCAGTGATTCAGTCAGCCAGTCAGCCAGTCAGCCAGTGATTCAGTCAGCCAGTCAGTCAGGGATTCAGTCAGCCAGTCAGCCAGTCAGCCAGTGATTCAGTCAGCCAGTCAGCCAGTCAGCCAGTCAGCCAGTCAGCTAGTCAGCCAATCAGCCAGTGATTCGGTCAGCCAGTCAATCTGTCATTCAGTCAGCCAGTCAGCTAGACAGCCAGTCAGCCAGTGATTCAGTCAGCCAGTCAGCCAGTCAGCTAATCAGCCAGTCAGCTAGTCAGCCAGTCAGCCAGTGATTCAGTCAGCCAGTCAGACAGTGATTCAGTCAGCCAGTCAGCCAGTCAGCCAGTCAGCTAGTCAGCCAGTCAGCCAGTGATTCAGTCAGCCAGTCAGCTAGTCAGCCAATCAGCCAGTGATTCAGTCAGCCAGTCAATCTGTCATTCAGTCAGCCAGTGATTCAGTCAGCCAGTCAGCCAGTCAGCTAGTCAGCCAGTCAGCCAGTCAGCCAGTGATTCAGTCAGCCAGTCAGCCAGTCAGCCAGTGATTCAGTCAGCCAGTCAGTCAGGGATTCAGTCAGCCAGTCAGCCAGTCAGCCAGTCAGCCAGTGATTCAGTCAGCCAGTCAGCCAGTCAGCCAGTCAGCCAGTCAGCTAGTCAGCCAATCAGCCAGTGATTCGGTCAGCCAGTCAATCTGTCATTCAGTCAGCCAGTCAGCTAGACAGCCAGTCAGCCAGTGATTCAGTCAGCCAGTCAGCCAGTCAGCTAGTCAGCCAGTCAGCTAGTCAGCCAATCAGCCAGTGATTCAGTCAGCCAGTCAATCTGTCATTCAGTCAGCCAGTCAGCCAGACAGCCAATCAGCCAGTGATTCAGTCAGCCAGTCAATCTGTCATTCAGTCAGCCAGTCAATCTGTCATTCAGTCAGCCAGTCAATCTGTCATTCGGTCAGCCAGTCAGCTAGTCAGCCAGTCATTCAGTCAGCCAGTCAATCTGTCATTCAGTCAGCCAGTCATTGTCAGCCAGTCAACCAGTCAGCCAGTCAACCAGTCAGCTAGCCAGTCAGCTAGCCAGTCAGCCAGTCATTCAGTCAGCCAGTCAGCCAGTGATTCAGTCAGCCAGTCAATCTGTCATTCAGTCAGCTAGTCAGCCAGTGATTCAGTCAGCCAGTGATTCAGCCAGCCAGTGATTCAGTCAGCCAGTCAGCCAGTCAGCTAGTCAGCCAATCAGCCAGTGATTCAGTCAGCCAGTCAATCTGTCATCCAGTCAGCCAGTGATTCAGTCAGCCAGTCAGACAGTGATTCAGTCAGCCAGTCAGCCAGTCAGTCAGTGATTCAGTCAGCCAGTCAATCTGTCATTCAGTCAGCCAGTCATTGTCAGCCAGTCAGCCAGTCAACCAGTCTGCCAGTCAACCAGTCAACCAGTCAGCCAGTCAGCCAGTCAGCCAGTCAGCCAGTCAGCCAGTGATTCAGTCACCCAGTCAGTCAGGGATTCAGTCAGCCAGTCAGCCAGTCAGCCAGTCAGCCAGTCAGCCAGTCAGCCAGTCAGCTAGTCAGCCAATCAGCCAGTGATTCGGTCAGCCAGTCAATCTGTCATTCAGTCAGCCAGTCAGCTAGACAGCCAGTCAGCCAGTGATTCAGTCAGCCAGTCAGCCAGTCAGCTAGTCAGCCAGTCAGCTAGTCAGCCAATCAGCCAGTGATTCAGTCAGCCAGTCAATCTGTCATTCAGTCAGCCAGTCAGCCAGACAGCCAATCAGCCAGTGATTCAGTCAGCCAGTCAATCTGTCATTCAGTCAGCCAGTCAATCTGTCATTCAGTCAGCCAGTCAGCTAGTCAGCCAGTCATTCAGTCAGCCAGTCAATCTGTCATTCAGTCAGCCAGTCATTGTCAGCCAGTCAACCAGTCAGCCAGTCAACCAGTCAGCTAGCCAGTCAGCTAGCCAGTCAGCCAGTCATTCAGTCACCCAGTCAGTCAGGGATTCAGTCAGCCAGTCAGCCAGTCAGCCAGTCAGCCAGTCAGCCAGTGATTCAGTCAGCCAGTCAGCCAGTCAGCCAGTCAGCTAGTCAGCCAATCAGCCAGTGATTCGGTCAGCCAGTCAATCTGTCATTCAGTCAGCCAGTCAGCTAGACAGCCAGTCAGCCAGTGATTCAGTCAGCCAGTCAGCCAGTCAGCTAGTCAGCCAGTCAGCTAGTCAGCCAATCAGCCAGTGATTCAGTCAGCCAGTCAATCTGTCATTCAGTCAGCCAGTCAGCCAGACAGCCAATCAGCCAGTGATTCAGTCAGCCAGTCAATCTGTCATTCAGTCAGCCAGTCAATCTGTCATTCGGTCAGCCAGTCAGCTAGTCAGCCAGTCATTCAGTCAGCCAGTCAATCTGTCATTCAGTCAGCCAGTCATTGTCAGCCAGTCAACCAGTCAGCCAGTCAACCAGTCAGCTAGCCAGTCAGCTAGCCAGTCAGCCAGTCATTCAGTCAGCCAGTCAGCCAGTGATTCAGTCAGCCAGTCAATCTGTCATTCAGTCAGCTAGTCAGCCAGTGATTCAGTCAGCCAGTGATTCAGTCAGCCAGTGATTCAGTCAGCCAGTCAGCCAGTCAGCTAGTCAGCCAATCAGCCAGTGATTCAGTCAGCCAGTCAATCTGTCATCCAGTCAGCCAGTGATTCAGTCAGCCAGTCAGACAGTGATTCAGTCAGCCAGTCAGCCAGTCAGTCAGTGATTCAGTCAGCCAGTCAATCTGTCATTCAGTCAGCCAGTCATTGTCAGCCAGTCAGCCAGTCAACCAGTCTGCCAGTCAACCAGTCAACCAGTCAGCCAGTCAACCAGTCAACCATTCAGCCAGTCAGCCAGTCAGCCAGTCAGCTAGTCAGTCAGTCAGTCATTCAGTCAGCCAGTCAACCAGTCAACCAGTCAGCCAGTCAGCCAGTCAGCCAGTCAGCTAGTCAGTCAGTCATTCAGTCAGCCAGTCAACCAGTCATTTAGTCAGCCAGTCAGCTAGTCAGCGAGTCAGCCCAACCTCAGCATTGTATAAACAAACAGACAACATCCTGGTCTAAAGTAGTACACTATATAGGGAATAGGGCTCTGGTCTAAAGTAGTGCACTATATAGGGAATAGGGCTCTGGTCTAAAGTAGTGCACTATATAGGGAATAGGGCTCTGGTCTAAAGTAGTGCACTATATAGGGAATAGGGCTCTGGTCTAAAGTAGTCCACTATATAGGGAATAGGGCTCTGGTCTAAAGTAGTCCACTATATAGGGAATAGGGCTCTGGTCTAAAGTAGTGTACTATATAGGGAATAGGGCTATGGTCTAAAGTAGTCCACTATATAGGGAATAGGGCTCTGGTCTAAAGTAGTGCACTATATAGGGAATAGGGCTCTGGTCTAAAGTAGTGCACTATATAGGGAATAGGGCTCTGGTCTAAAGTAGTCCACTATATAGGGAATAGGGCTCTGGTCTAAAGTAGTCCACTATATAGGGAACAGGGCTCTGGTCTAAAGTAGTGCATTATATAGGGAATAGGGCTCTGGTCTAAAGTAGTCCACTATATAGGGAATAGGGCTCTGGTCTAAAGTAGTGCATTATATAGGGAATAGGGCTCTGGTCTAAAGTAGTGCACTATATAGGGAATAGGGCTCTGGTCTAAAGTAGTGTACTATATAGGGAATAGGGCTATGGTCTAAAGTAGTGTACTATATAGGGAATAGGGCTCTGGTCTAAAGTAGTCCACTATATAGGGAATAGGGCTCTGGTCTAAAGTAGTCCACTATATAGGGAATAGGGCTCTGGTCTAAAGTAGTCCACTATATAGGGAATAGGGCTCTGGTCTAAAGTAGTGCACTATATAGGGAATATGGTTCTGGTCTAAAGTAGTGCACTATATAGGGAAAAGGGCTCTGGTCTAAAGTAGTGCACTATATAGGGAATAGGGCTCTGGTCTAAAGTAGTGCACTATATAGGGAATAGGGCTCTGGTCTAAAGTAGTGCACTATATAGGAAATAGGGCTCTGGTCTAAAGTAGTCCACTATATAGGGAATAGGGCTCTGGTTTAAAGTAGTGCACTATATAGGGAATAGGGCTCTGGTCTAAAGTAGTGCACTATATAGGGAATATGGCTCTGGTCTAAAGTAGTGCACTATATAGGGAAAAGGGCTCTGGTCTAAAGTAGTGCACTATATAGGGAAAGGGCTCTGGTTTAAAGTAGTGCACTATATAGGGAATAGGGTGCCATTTGGGATGCTTGCTGAGTCAGAGCCTTCAGTCACACAGGGATACATTAGAGAGGCTCTATGATGAAAGCAGGCCAGCACTCAGGGTTTAGGGAGAGAGATGCTTGCTGGTCTCCCTTTATATCCCTGTCCATAGCAGAGGATGGACTGATGAAAGAGAGGATGGAGGGATGAAAAAGAGGTCTGGTCCCTGTAGAGGTAAAGGCCAGGTCTCCTCCCCCTCCCTCCTTCCTCCTCCTCCTCTCCTCAGTGGTTTGAGATGCTTTGATACTCTGTAATCCAGCTGTCTGGTTATTAAACCGTGTGTTGGATGATGTTGGAAATCACTGCTTCAATCACTGACATCAATAACATCATGACTGTGGCTTAGTTAACTCAGATCCCCCCTCCTTAACTTCCTATTCCAACCAACCACACACACACACACACACACACACACACACACACACACACACACACACACACACACACACACACACACACACACACACACACACACACACACACACACACACACACACACACACACACACACACACACACACACACACACACACACACACACACACACACACACACACACCATCCCCCCTCTCCTCACCCTACTGCCAATCTAACTGAGAGAAGAGGCTCCCAGACCTATTCTCAGAACTCCTGATGCTGCACTTTATTCTCTCAGGCTCTGTCTCTGGAATGATAATTACAAGGAAGATTTTGAAACAGGAAAGTAGGAAAATAATAAAATAAGGAAAATAATTATTCAAAAATAAATGTTTGGGAAACAAGTGTAAAAATAGCAAATAAAACCCTCATACTGTTCATAAGATTCTGACTATTTTTTAGAATGTAATTTAGTCACTAACTGTGACTATGTGGAGTCTTGGAATAGACTACAGGACAGGAAGTTAACGGCGGCAGGGTAGCCTAGTGGTTAGAGTGTAGAGGTGGCAGGGTAGCCTAGTGGTTAGAGTGTAGAGGCGACAGGGTAGCCTAGTGGTTAGAGTGTAGAGGCGGCAGGGTAGCCTAGTGGTTAGAGTGTAGAGGCGGCAGGGTAGCCTAGTGGTTAGAGTGTAGAGGCGGCAGGGTAGCCTAGTGGTTAGAGTGTAGAGGCGGCAGGGTAGCCTAGTGGTTAGAGTGTAGAGGCGGCAGGGTAGCCTAGTGGTTAGTGTAGAGGCGGCAGGGTAGCCTAGTGGTTAGAGTGTAGAGGCGGCAGGGTAGCCTAGTGGTTAGTGTAGAGGCGGCAGGGTAGCCTAGTGGTTAGAGTGTAGAGGCGGCAGGGTAGCCTAGTGGTTAGAGTGTAGAGGCGGCAGGGTAGCCTAGTGGTTAGAGTGTAGAGGCGGCAGGGTAGCCTAGTGGTTAGAGTGTAGAGGCGGCAGGGTAGCCTAGTGGTTAGTGTAGAGGCGGCAGGGTAGCCTAGTGGTTAGAGTGTTGGACTAGTAACCGAAAGGTTGCAAGTTCGAATCCCCGAGCTGACAAGGTACAACACCTGTCGTTCTGCCCCTGAACAGGCAGTTAACCCACTGTTCCTAGGCCGTCATTGACAATAAGAATTTGTTCATAACTGACTTTATGAGATTGTTACTGTGACCATGTCTCTGTAGCGATGAGTCGCTATAACGTGGGCACCAATCCAGCTGTAGCACTACGAAGGGTGGCTTTCAAATGAAGCCAAGACTTCTTTCAAGTGAAACCAAGACTTCTCCACAGCAGAAGCTGCTAGGAGCAGCTATTATTGATCAAATAGATTCTTAATTTTTTACTATTTTCTACACTGTAGAATAATACTGAAGACATCACAACTATGAAATAACACA
The DNA here is from genome assembly GCF_021184085.1 of Oncorhynchus gorbuscha. Taxonomy (NCBI): domain Eukaryota; kingdom Metazoa; phylum Chordata; class Actinopteri; order Salmoniformes; family Salmonidae; genus Oncorhynchus; species Oncorhynchus gorbuscha. The sequence continues at coordinate 39,438 of NW_025746033.1, read as the reverse complement.
TATGGAACCATGTAGTAACCAAAAAAGGTTTAAACATGTCAAAATATATTTGAGATTCTTCACAGTAGCCACCCTTTTCATTGACAGCTTTGCCCACTCTTGACATTCTCTCAACCAGATTCATGAGGTAGTCACCTGAAATACATTTCAATTAACAGGTGCACCTTGTTAAAAGTTCATATTTAGAATAAAAGTTATTCTTAATGAGTTTGAGCCAATCAGTTGTGTTGTGACAAGGTAGGGGTGGTATACAGAAGATAGCCTTATTTAGTAAAATACCTAGTCCATATTATGGCAGGAACAGTCAGTCATCATTACTTTAAGACATGAAGGTCAGTCAATCCGGAACATTTCAAGAACCTTGAAAGTTTCTTCAAGTGCAGTCGCAAAAACCATCAAGCACTATGATGAAACTGGCTCTCATGAGGACCGTCACAGGAAAGGAAGACCCAGAGTTCCCTCTGCTGCAGAGGATAAGTTCATTAGAGTTACCTGGCTCTCATGAGCACCACCACAGGAAAGGAAGACCCAGAGTTCCCTCTGCTGCCGAGGATAAGTTCATTAGAGTTACCTGGTTCTCATGAGGACCACCACAGGAAAGGAAGACCCAGAGTTCCCTCTGCTGCAGAGGATCAGTTCATTAGAGTTGCCAACCTCAGGAATTACAGCCAAATAACTGCTTCATAGAGTTCAAGTAACTGACACATCTCAACATCAACTGTTCAGAGGAGACTGTGTGAATCAGGACTTCATGGTCAAATTGCTGCAAAGAAACCACTACTAAAGGAAACCAATAATAAGAAGAGACTTGCTTGGGCCAAGAAACACGATCAATGGACATTAGACTGGTGGAAATGTGTTCTTTGGTCTGATGAGTCCAAAGTTGAGATTTTTGGTTCCAACCGCCATGTCTTTGTGAGACGCAGAGTAGGCGAACGGATGATCTCCACATGTGTGGTTCCCATCGTGAAGCATGAAGGAGGAGGTGTGATGGTGTGGGGGTGCTTTGCTGGTGATACTGTCAGGGATTTATTTAGAATTCAAGGCACACATAACCAGCATGGCTACCACACCATTCTGCAGTGATATGCCATCCCATCTGGTTTGCTCTCTGGTTTGCTCTTAGTGGGACTATCATATGTTTTTCAACAAAACACATCTCCAGGCTGTGTAAGGGATATTTAACCAAGAAGGAGAGTGATGGTGCTGCATCAGATGACCTGGCCTCCACAATCACACAACCTCAACCCAATTGAGATGGTTTGGTATGAGTTGGACCGCAGAGTGAAGGAAAAACAGTGCTCAGCATATGTGGGAACTCCTTCAAGACTGCTGTAAAAGCATTCCAGGTGAAGCTGGTTGCCAAGAGTGTGCAAAGCTGTCATCAAGGCGTGGCTGCTTTGAAGAATCTTAAATCTATAATATTTTTTTATTTTAACACCTTTTTAATTACTGAATCAAATCAAAGTTTACTTGTCACGTGCGCTGAATACAACAGGTATATCTTACAGTGAAATGCTGAATACAACAGATAGATCTTACAGTGAAATGCTGAATACACAACAGGTGTAGTAGACCTTACAGTGAAATGCTGAATACAACAGGTGTAGTAGACCTTACAGTGAAATGCTGAATACAACAGATAGATCTTACAGTGAAATGCTGAATACAACAGGTGTAGTAGACCTTACAGTGAAATGCTGAATACAACAGGTGTAGTAGGCCTTACAGTGAAATGCTGAATACAACAGGTGTAGTAGACCTTACAGTGAAATGCTGAATACAACAGGTGTAGTAGGCCTTACAGTGAAATGCTGAATACAACAGGTGTAGTAGACCTTACAGTGAAATGCTGAATACAACAGGTGTAGTAGACCTTACAGTGAAATGCTGAATACAACAGTTCTAGTAGATATTACAGTGAAATGCTGAATACAACAGGTGTAGTAGACCTGACAGTGAAATGCTGAATACAACAGGTGTAGTAGACCTGACAGTGAAATGCTGAATACAACAGGTGTAGTAGACCTTACAGTGAAATGCTGAATACAACAGGTGTAGTAGACCTTACAGTGAAATGCTGAATACAACAGGTGTAGTAGACCTTACAGTGAAATGCTGAATACAACAGGTGTAGTAGACCTTACAGTGAAATGCTGAATACAACAGGTGTAGTAGACCTTACAGTGAAATGCTGAATACAACAGGTGTAGTAGACCTTACAGTGAAATACTGAATACAACAGGTGTAGTAGACCTTACAGTGAAATACTGAATACAACAGGTGTAGTAGACCTTACAGTGAAATGCTGAATACAACAGGTGTAGTAGACCTTACAGTGAAATGCTTACTTACAGGCTATGAATACTACGTGATTCCATGTGTGTTATTTCATAGTTTTGATGTCTTCACTGTTGTTCTAAAATGTAGAAAAAAGTAAAAAATAAAGAAAACCCCTGGAATGAGTAGTTGTGTCCACACTATAGACTGGTACTGTAGGTCAGTGTATTTGCACAGGAAGAACTCTCAACCAACTGGGAATTATTTGAAAAACTTTTCACCCGTGTTCTGCGATTACTAAAACTTACTGTATGCTTCCCAGTTGAAACCGTTCGTGCATACTGTACATTTAGTGATGTTTTTGTTCATTTTGGTGTCTACCCCCTTCCTCAGAGACATCAAACATTTAGATGTTTTAAATGGCTTCCTCTGAAAAGACTTCCTCTGCAAAAATGACAGATGTCTGGAGTATTCTTAGATTCATTCTGACTATTTTGAGGAAGTGTACTGGTTATGTTGTTGCTACGGCAGCTCAAGAGGGACAAATATTAAAATTGATGCTTTTTTTCTTGTTTTTGTTTTTCAAACAAATGCTTTGTTAAGGAGAACCTGAGCAACAGACTTTCACTTCACCGAGTTCTGCTCGGGGCAAAGACAACCTGGTGCGGCCTTTACTCCACTGTGACAGATTCTGGAGCACTTTCAGTGATATGTAAAACCAAAACAGGGGTTCTATCTGTTTCAATGTGAACTCAGGGCTCATCAGTTTTCCAGGGTGACAAGAAGGCAATAGTCAAGATGAAACGACTATTTTCTCAGTACAGAACATCTCTCGGCCATTAGGTTCCTTTTATCTCCTAATCTAATGTGAAACTAACTCTTTGCTCTCTCTCCCCCTGTCCCCTCTCCCTCCCCCTCCTCCTCCCCTCTCTCACACTCTTCCCGCCCCTCTCTCCCTCCCTCTCTTTCTATCTCTCTCCCCATCTCTATCTCTCTCTCTCTCTCTCTCTCTCTCTCTCTCTCTCTCTCTCTCTCTCTCTCTCTCTCTCTCTCTCTCTCTCTCTCTCTCTCTCGCTCTCCATTTACTCCTCTACATCTCTCTGTTTTACTGTTATTCTCTAAATCTGTTCTCTCTCCTCTCTCCATCCCCTCTCTCTCTTCTCTCCCTCCCCCTCTTCACTCTCCCTCCCTCTCTCTTCTCTCTCCCTCCCCCCTCTCTTCTCTCTCCCTCCCCCTCTCTCTTCTCTCTCCCTCCCCCTCTCTCTTCTCTCCCTCTCCCGCCCCTTCTATCTTTCTTTTCTCCCTCTATCCCCCCTCCCTCCCTCTCTCTTCTCTCTCCCCCTCTCTCTTCTCTCTCCCTCCCCCTCCCTCTATCCCCCTCCCTCCCTCTCTCTCTCTCTCTCCCCCTCTCTCTTCTCTCTCCCTAACCTCTCTCTTCTCCCTCTATTCCCCCTCCCTCCCTCTCTCCCTCTCCCTCCCCCTCCCCTCCCTCTATCCCCCTCCCTCCCTCTCTCTTCTCTCTCCCTCCCCCTCTCTTCTCTATCCCTCCCCTCTCTCTTCTCCATCCCTCCCCTCTCTCTTCTCCATCCCTCCCCCTCTCTCTTCTCTCTCCCTCCCCCTCTCTCTTCTCTATCCCTCCCTCCCTCTCTCTTCTCTATCCCTCCCTCCCTCTCTCTTCTCTCTCCCTCCCCCTCTCTCTTCTCTATCCCTCCCTCCCTCTCTCTTCTCTCTCCCTCCCCCTCTCTCTTCTCTATCCCTCCCTCTCTCTTCTATCTCCCTCCCCTCCCTCTCTCTTCTCCATCCCTCCCCCTCTCTCTTCTATCTCCCTCCCCCCTCCCCTCTCTCTTCTCCATCCCTCCCCTCTCTTCTCTCCCCCCTCTCTCCAGGTACATGGCGGTGACACAGTTCTCCCCCACCCACGCCAGAAAGGCCTTTCCATGTTTTGATGAGCCCATCTACAAGGCCACGTTCCGGGTCAGCCTGGGACACGATGCATCCTACCTCTCTCTCTCCAACATGCCTGTAGAGGCCTCCATCTCTGATGATGATGGCTGGGTGACCAACCACTTCTCCAGGACTCCTCGTATGTCCACCTACTACCTGGCCTGGGCCGTCTGTAACTTTACCTACAGAGAGGTGACCACTGACAGTGGAGTGGTGGTGAGTTACACTAGTGACCCCCTAACCCTAACCTTAACCTTAACCTTAGCCTAACCCTAACCTTAACCCTAACCTTAACCCTGGGCCGTCTGTAACTGCACCTACAGAGGGGTGACCACTGACAGTGGATTGGTGGTGAATTACACTAGTGACCCCCTAACCTTAGCCTAACCCTAACCTTAACCTTAACCTTAACCTTAACCTTAGCCTAACCCTAACCTTAACCCTGGGCCGTCTGTAACTTTACCTACAGAGAGGTGACCACTAACAGTGGATTGGTGGTGAGTTACACTAGTGACCCCCTAACCCTAACCTTAACCTTATAACCTTAACCTTAACCTTAACCTTAGCCAAACCCTAACCTTAACCTTAACCTTAGCCTAACTCTAACCTTAACCTTAGCCTAACCTTAACCTTAACCCTGGGTAGTCTGTAACTACACATCCAACAGTGGAGTGGTGGTGAGTTACACTAGTGACCCCCTAACCTTAGCCTAACCCTAACCTTAACCTAACCCTAACCCTAACCTTAACCTTAGCCTAACCTTAACCTTAACCCTAACCTTAACCCTAACCTTAACCTTAGCCCTAACCTTAACCCTGGGTAGTCTGTAACTACACCTCCAACAGTGGAGTGGTGGGGAGTTAAGTCCTGACTGAAATCCTCATTGGGATGTGAGGCCACAACAGGCTCTCTAACGTCCAGTGGAGTGGTGGGGAGTTACAGTCTTACTGACTGACTGAAATCCTCATTGGGATGTGAGGCCACAACAGGCTCTCTAACGCCCAGTGGAGTGGTGGGGAGTTACAGTCTTACTGACTGACTGAATCCTGTTCATCCTCATTGGGATGTGAGGCCACAACAGGCTCTCTAACGTCCAGTGGAGTGGTGGGGAGTTACAGTCTTACTGACTGACTGAATCCTGTTCATCCTCATTGGGATGTGAGGCCACAACAGGCTCTCTAACGCCCAGTGGAGTGGTGGGGAGTTACAGTCTTACTGACTGACTGAATCCTGTTCATCCTCATTGGGATGTGAGGCCACAACAGGCTCTCTAACGTCCATTGGAGTGGTGGGGAGTTACAGTCTTACTGACTGACTGAATCCTGTTCATCCTCATTGGGATGTGAGGCCACAACAGGCTCTCTAACGTCCAGTGGAGTGGTGGGGAGTTACAGTCTTACTGACTGACTGAATCCTGTTCATCCTCATTGGGATGTGAGGCCACAACAGGCTCTCTAACGCCCAGTGGAGTGGTGGGGAGTTACAGTCTTACTGACTGACTGAATCCTGTTCATCCTCATTGGGATGTGAGGCCACAACAGGCTCTCTAACGTCCAGTGGAGTGGTGGGGAGTTACAGTCTTACTGACTGACTGAATCCTGTTCATCCTCATTGGGATGTGAGGCCACAACAGGCTCTCTAACGTCCAGTGGAGTGGTGGGGAGTTACAGTCTTACTGACTGACTGAATCATGTTCATCCTCATTGGGATGTGAGGCCACAACAGGCTCTCTAACGCCCAGTGGAGTGGTGGGGAGTTACAGTCTTACTGACTGACTGAATCCTGTTCATCCTCATTGGGATGTGAGGCCACAACAGGCTCTCTAACGTCCAGTGGAGTGGTGGGGAGTTACAGTCTTACTGACTGACTGAATCCTGTTCATCCTCATTGGGATGTGAGGCCACAACAGGCTCTCTAACGTCCAGTGGAGTGGTGGGGAGTTACAGTCTTACTGACTGACTGAATCCTGTTCATCCTCATTGGGATGTGAGGCCACAACAGGCTCTCTAACGTCCAGTGGGGTGGTGGGGAGTTACAGTCTTACTGACTGACTGAATCCTGTTCATCCTCATTGGGATGTGAGGCCACAACAGGCTCTCTAACGCCCAGTGGAGTGGTGGGGAGTTACAGTCTTACTGACTGACTGAATCCTGTTCATCCTCATTGGGATGTGAGGCCACAACAGGCTCTCTAACGTCCAGTGGAGTGGTGGGGAGTTACAGTCAGAAGATAAGATCCACTTTATTGTGCCCAAGGGGAAAACTGTCTTGGAAACACAGCGTTACTGTTTCCAAAAGAAACACTGTGTCCAGCATGAAGTCAGAGACATACAACATGTTCTCTCCACGAGCTGTATCCTCATTTCCTAACCCTACATACAGATGAAATAACTCAGCCTGTCTACTTACCCATCAAGTCTGAGGATATAGACATACTAAAGGACAACGTGGGCTATCTATTGATTACCCTTGATACTGACATGTGGAGTAGACTGCTGCTGTTTCCCACTAACAATGTCATCACTACTAACACCTAAAGAGTTAATACTGTCATCACTACTAACACTTCTAAAGAGTTAACACTGTCATCACTACTAACACCTAAAGAGTTAATACTGTCATCACTACTAACACCTAAAGAGTTAATACTGTCATCACTACTAACACCTAAATAATTAATACTGTCATCACTACTAACACCTTCTAAAGAGTTAA
>NW_025746033.1:5000-30000 GCF_021184085.1 Oncorhynchus gorbuscha | reverse complement strand
ATCATCGGAGCGTGGCGTGCGTGCGCAGCGAGGGGAGATGAGGAACGGACTTAGGGCTTGTGTAGCGAGGAGAAGCGTGTAGCGGACTACTCAGTGTGTGTTGCAGTTGGCATCAATGCTGTGAAGTAGAGTGGGCATTAGGCCGCACTGAGGGAAAACAGTGGTTTTTATTTATCCTTTATTTATTAACACTGGAAATGGCAAGACGGTCAATCTGACCTTTTTCAATGTTGTAATTTGAAATAACTTCATTTCAATAAAAACCTTGAAACCACCTTTCCCAGACCTTTTCCTAAATATGTGTATTTTACAGTCTAGCAGCACATTGAGATCAACATCGTAAAAGACAAAAAGGTTCTGAGAAATTGCACCTCAAAGGGCCATGCTGGTCAAAATGACCTCAGGCATGTTTCACCCACAGTAGGCTTCTGCAAAGATATTGTTTGTGTTGCTTGCTATTCCTTAGTTCTTTTTCCCGCCTTGTGTTTCTGCCATTGGTTGTTGCTTAGCAACTGTTGTTGTTTACTTGCTTTCAAAATGAGCACAAAGGAAATTAGCCTTTAGATTCTAGAATACAGAATCAATAGAATACAGTTGTAAAATAGAAGTTAGAAACACAATAGAATACAGTTGTAAAATAGAAGTTAGAATTGGAACAGATTATAATAATGCTTGAGACAATCAGTTGTGTTGTGACAAGGTAGGGGTGGTATACAGAAGATAGCCCTATTTGGTCCAAGTCCATATTATGGCAAAAACAGCTCAAATAAGCGAAGAGAAGCGATAGTCCATCATTACTTTAAGACATGAAGGTCAGTCAATACTGAAACGTTTCTTCAAACCATCAAGCGCTATGATGAAACCGGCTCTCATGAGGACAACCACCAGAATGGAAGACCCAGAGTTCCCTCTGCTGCAGAGGATCAGTTCATTAGAGTTACCAGTCTCTCATGGGGACCGCCACAGGAATGGAAGACCCAGAGTTCCCTCTGCTGCAGAGGATAAGTTCATTAGAGTTGCCAGTCTCTCATGAGGACCGCCACAGGAAAGGGAGACCCAGAGTTACCTCTGCTGCAGAGGATAAGTCCATTAGAGTTAACTGGCTCACATGAGGACCACAGGAAAGGAAGACTCAGAGTTCCCTCTGCTGCAGAGGATAAGTTCATTAGAGTTACCAGCCTCAGAAATTACAAGCCAAATAAATGCTTCATAGAGTTCAAGTAACAGACATCTCAACATCAACTGTTCAGAGGAGACTATGTGAATCAGACCTTCATGGTCAAATTGCTGCAAAGAAACCACTAAAAAAACGACACCAATAAGAAGAAGAGATTTGCTTGACCCAAGAAACATGAGCAATGGACATTAGACCGATGGAAATCTGTCCTTTGGTCTGATGAGTCCAAATCTGAGATTTTTGGATCCGACCTCCACAATTACCCAACCTCAACCCAATTGAGATGGTTTGGGATGAGTTGGACCGCAAAGTGAAAGAAAAACAGCCAACAAGTGCTCAGTATACGTGGGAACTGCTACAAGACCTTTGGAAAAGCATTCCAGGTGAAGCTGGTTGACAGAATGTCAAGAGCGTGCAAAGCTGTCGTCAAGGCAAAGTGTGGCTACTTTGAAGAATCTCAAGTATAAAATATATTTTGATTTGTTTTTACACTATTTTTGGTTACTACATGATTCCATATGTGTTTTTTTATAGTTTTGATGTCTTCACTCTTATTCTACAATGTAGAAAATAGTAAAAATAAAGAAAAACCCTTGAATGAGTAGGTGTTTCCAAACGTTTGACAGGTACTGTATATACAGTGCATTTGGAAAGTATTCAGACACCTTGACTTTTTCCACATGTTGTTACGTTACAGACTTATTCTAAAATGGATTATATCATTTTTCCCCCTCACCCAATACCCCAAAATTACATGTGAAATATGTCATTATGAAATATCACATTTAAGTAAGTATTCAGACCCTTTACCTGTTGAAGCACCTTTGGCAGTGATTACAGCCTCAAGTCTTCTTAGTTATGACTCTACAATCGGCACACCTGTATTTGGGGAGTTTCTCCCATTCTTCTCTACAGATCCTCTTAAGCTCTGTCAGGTTGGATGGGGAGCGTTGCTGAACAGCTATTTTCAAGTCTCTCTAGAGATGTTAGATCGGGTTCAAGTCCGGGCTCTGGCTGGGCCACTCAAGAACATTCAGAGACTTGTCCCCAATCCACTTGTGTGTTGTCTTGGCTGTGTGTTTAGAGTTGGTGTGCTGCTGGAAGGTGAACCTTCACCCCAGTCTGAAGTCTTGAGCAGGTTTTCATCAAGGATCTATCTGTACTTTGCTCCATTCATCTTTCCCTCGATCCTGACTAGTCTCCCACTCTACAATCTTGGTTTCATCAGACCAGAGAATCTTGTTTCTCATGTTCTGAGAATCATTTAGGTGCCTTTTGGCAAACTCCAAGCGGGCTGTCATGTGCCTTTTACTGAGGAGTGCCTTCTGTCTGGACACTCTACCATAAAGGCCTAATTGGTGTGCTGCAGAAATGGTTGTCCTTCTGGAAGGTTCTCCCATCTCCACAGAGGAACTCTGAAGCTCTGTCAGAGTGACCATCTGGTTTTTGGTCACCACCCTGAACAAGGCCCTTCTCCCCGATTGCTCGATTGCTTCTTCCCCGATTGCCCGATTGCTCAGTTTGGCCAGGCAGCCAGGTCTAGGAAGAGTCTTGATGGTTCCAAACTTCTTCCATTTCAGAATGATATAGTCCAATGTGTTCTTGGGGACCTTCAATGCTGCAGACATGTTTTGGTACCGTTCCCCAGGTCTGTGCCTCGACACAATCCTGTCTCGGAGCTCTACGGACATTTCCTCCGACCTCATTGGTTGGTTTTTGCTCTGACATGCACTGTCAACTTTGGGACCTTATACAGGTGTGTGCCTTTCCAGATCAAGTCCAATCAATTGAATTTACCACAGGTGGACTCCAATCAAGTTGTAGAAACATCTCAAGGATGATGACTGGAAACAGGATCCACCTGAGCTCAATTTACAGTCAAAGGTTCTGAATACTTATATAAATAAGGCATTTCCGTTTTTATTTTTAATACATTAGCAATTTTTTAAAAACTTATCAGTTTGTCATTATGGAGTATTGTGTGTAGGTTAATGAGGAAAATAAATGTTTTAAATTGATTTTAGAATAAGTCTGTAACGTAACAAAATGTGGAAAAAGTCAAGGTGTCTGAATACTTTCTGAATACACTGTTTATATATATATATTTATATAAATAAACAGAGAAATATATATATACAGTTGAAGTCGGAAGTATATATACACCTTAGCCAAATACCTTTAATCTCAGGTTATCACAATTCCTGACATTTGACCCTAGTAAATATTCCCTGTTTTAGGTCAGTTAGGATCACCACTTTATTTTAAGAATGTGAAATGTCAGAATAATAGTAGAGAGAATGATTTATTTCAGCTTTTATTTCATTCATCACATTCCCAGTGCGTCAGAAGTTTACATACACTCAATTAGTATTTGGTAGCATTGCCTTTAAATTGTTTACCTTGGTTCAAACGTTTTGGGTAGCCTACCACAACCTTCCCACAATACGTTGGGTGAATTTTGGCCCATTCCTCCTGACAGAGCTGGTGTAACTGAGTCAGGTTTGTAGGCCTCCTTGCTCTCACACGCTTTTTCAGTTCTGCCCACACATTTTCTATAGGATTGAGGTCAGGGCTTTGTGGTGGTCACTTCAATACCTTGACTTTGTTGTCCTGAAGCCATTTTGCCACAACTTTGGAAGTATGCTTGGGGTCATTGTCCATTTGGAAGACCCATTTGCAACCAAGCTTTAAATTCCTGACTGATGTCTTGAGATGTTGCTTCAATATATCCACATCATTTTTCCTTTCCTCATGATGCCATCTATTTTGTGAAGTGCACCAGTCCCTCCTGAAGTAAAGCACCCCCACAACATGATGCTGCCACCCCGTGCTTCACGGTTGAGATGGTGTTCTTCGTCTTGCAAGCCTCCCCCTTTTCCTCCAAACATAACGATGGTCATTGTGGCCAAACAGTTCTATTTTTGTTTCATCAGACCAGAATACATTTCTCCAAAAAGTACGATCTTTGTCCCCATGTGCAGTTGCAAACCGTAGTCTGGCTTTTTTATGGCGGTTTTGGAGCAGTGGCTTCTTCCTTGCTGAGCGGCATTTCAGGTTATGTCGATATAAGACTTGTTTTACTGTGGATATAGATACTTTTGTACCTGTTTCCTCCAGCATCTTCACAAGGTCCTTTGCTGTTGTTCTGGGATTGATTTGCACTTTTTGCACCAAAGTATGTTCATCTCTAGGAGACAGAATGCGTCTCCTTCCTGAGCGGAATGGCGGCTGCGTGGTCCCATGGTGTTTATACTTGCACACTATTGTTTGTACAGATGAATGTGGTACCTTCAGGCGTTTGGAAATTGCTCCCAAGGATGAACCAGACTTCTGGAGGTCTACAATTTACTACGATTTCTTTTGATTTTCCCATGATTTCAAGCAAAGAGTCATTGAGTTTGAAGGTAGGGCTTGAAATACATCCACAGGTACCTCTCCAATTGAATTAAATGCTGTCAATTAGCCTATCAGAAGCTTCTAAAGTCATGACATCATTTTCTGGAATTTTCCAAGCTGTTTAAAGGCACAGTCAACTAAGTGTATATAAACTTCTGACCCAATTGAATTGTGATACAGTGAATTATAAGTGAAATAATCTGTTTGTAAACTATTTTGGGAAAAATGACTTGTGTCAACCACAAAGGTGATGTTCTAACCAACTTGTCAAAACTATAGTTTGTCAACAAGACATTTGTGGATTGGTTGAAAAACAAGTTTAATTGACTACAACCTAAGTGTATGTAAACTTCCGACTTCAACTATATATATGTATATATATATATATATGAATATATATTTATTCAAATAAAATAAATTTCTGAGGCTGGAAAACTCTAATGAACTTATCCTCTGCAGCAGAGGTAACTCTGGGTCTTCCATTCCTGTGGTTGTCCTCATGACGGCCAGTTTCATCATAGCGCTTGATGGTTTGAAGAAACTCTCATCAACCAGACAGACAGACAGACAGACAGACAGACAGACAGACAGACAGACAGACAGACAGACAGACAGACAGACAGACAGACAGACAGACAGACAGACAGACAGACAGACAGACAGACAGACAGACACATGACAACCAACCAGACAGACAGACACATGACAACCAACCAGACAGACAGTCACATGACAACCCCCCAGACAGACAGATGACATCAACCAGACAGACGACATCAACCAGACAGACAGACAGACGGACAGACAGACAGACAGACAGACAGACAGACAGACAGACAGACAGACAGACAGACAGACAGACAGACAGACAGACAGACGACATCCACCAGACAGATGACATCAACCAGACAGACAGTCACATGACAGACAGACAGACAGACAGACAGACAGACAGACAGACAGACAGACAGACAGACAGACAGACAGACAGACAGACAGACAGACAGACAGACAGATTACAACCAACCAGACAGACAGACAGACAGACAGACAGACAGACAGACAGACAGACAGACAGACAGACAGACAGACAGACAGACAGACAGACAGACAGACAGACAGACAGACAGTCACATGACAACCAACCAGACAGACAGTCACATGACATCACTGACAGAGATCGATCAGTATAATAAGCAGCACGTCAGTAAACCATGTACACAAGTCAAAACAACATTATAGTGCATTACGTGAAATTACAGGGTCCTTACAGTATCAACAATACAGTAAACAACACGTTTCTTTACATCAGGCAACTAAAACTAATGACATCGGGTGAGAGTCAACAACTACATGTCTCAACGACCTGTTGCTCCATTTGACCTTTGAACTCCTCCAGGGACACCAGGTTGGCTTTGAGGGGGCTGAGTAATGAAAATGACTTCTTACTTCTTCTTCTCCATGTTCAGCTGTGAGTCGTACAGAACAAGTCAACCAAAGCTGGGTTCTGTTTGTATCAATGAAAAACAAATGGAATGAATTAAAGCCGTACATTTACACTTTACCCAGAGTGACTCAGCGTGCGTTCGTCTTAAGGGTAGCTAGCTGAGAACCACATATCGTAAAACAGAACTCCCCCCAAAAAAAAAAAAAAAAAAAACATGTATCAGCAACGTCAGTGTTAGTGACAAGAGAGGCTGTTTTATTTGAGTTTGTTGGCCGTTGTGATGAGCCTGTCTGGTCTACTGTATCAGAAGGTTGTCATGTTAACACAGTGACACACTGCTCTACAGAGAATAGCCCTGCCTAGAGCATCACACTGGAGCACCCTGACCCACTGCCTAGAGCATCACACTGGAGCACCCTGACACACTGCCTAGAGCATCACACTGGAGCACCCTGACCCACTGCCTAGAGCATCACACTGGAGCACCCTGACACACTGCCTAGAGCATCACACTGGAGCACCCTGACACACTGCCTAGAGCATCACACTGGAGCACCCTGACCCACTGCCTAGAGCATCACACTGGAGCACCCTGACCCACTGCCTAGAGCATCACACTGGAGCACCCTGACCCACTGCCTAGAGCATCACACTGGAGCACCCTGACCCACTGCCTAGAGCATCACACTGGAGCACCCTGACCCACTGCCTAGAGCATCACACTGGAGCACCCTGACCCACTGCCTAGAGCATCACACTGGAGCCCCCTGACACACCGCCTAGAGCATCACACTGGAGCACCCTGACACACTGCCTAGAGCATCACACTGGAGCACCCTGACCCACTGCCTAGAGCATCACACTGGAGCACCCTGACACACCGCCTAGAGCATCACACTGGAGCACCCTGACCCACTGCCTAGAGCATCACACTGGAGCACCCTGACCCACTGCCTAGAGCATCACACTGGAGCACCCTGACACACTGCCTAGAGCATCACACTGGAGCACCCTGACCCACTGCCTAGAGCATCACACTGGAGCACCCTGACCCACTGCCTAGAGCATCACACTGGAGCACCCTGACCCACTGCCTAGAGCATCACACTGGAGCACCCTGACACACTGCCTAGAGCATCACACTGGAGCACCCTGACCCACTGCCTAGAGCATCACACTGGAGCACCCTGACCCACTGCCTAGAGCATCACACTGGAGCACCCTGACCCACTGCCTAGAGCATCACACTGGAGCACCCTGACCCACTGCCTAGAGCATCACACTGGAGCACCCTGACCCACTGCCTAGAGCATCACACTGGAGCACCCTGACCCACTGCCTAGAGCATCACACTGGAGCACCCTGACACACTGCCTAGAGCATCACACTGGAGCACCCTGACCCACTGCCTAGAGCATCACACTGGAGCACCCTGACACACTGCCTAGAGCATCACACTGGAGCCCCCTGACACACTGCCTAGAGCATCACACTGGAGCACCCTGACACACTGCCTAGAGCATCACACTGGAGCACCCTGACCCACTGCCTAGAGCATCACACTGGAGCACCCTGACACACTGCCTAGAGCATCACACTGGAGCACCCTGACCCACTGCCTAGAGCATCACACTGGAGCACCCTGACCCACTGCCTAGAGCATCACACTGGAGCACCCTGACCCACTGCCTAGAGCATCACACTGGAGCACCCTGACCCACTGCCTAGAGCATCACACTGGAGCACCCTGACCCACTGCCTAGAGCATCACACTGGAGCACCCTGACCCACTGCCTAGAGCATCACACTGGAGCACCCTGACACACTGCCTAGAGCATCACACTGGAGCCCCCTGACACACTTCTTATGATATACACTACTGAAACACCAGATATTCCTCTGAGTAGGAAAGAGAACAGACATTTCACATTGCTTCTCCAAAACCAGATGTCAGAAAGCTGAGCTCCAGGTTCCTTATCACATTCTGGGTCTGTGTCCAAAATGACACCCTATTCCCTATACAGTGCACTACTTTTGAACAGGACCCATAGGGCCCATAAGGCTCTGGTCAAAAATAGTGCTCTATACAGCAAATAGGGTGAAATTTGGGACTCAGATATTCTAGTCTCAGTGTCAGGAAGCTAAAGAACACTGCACTGGCCTACAACAATGATGTGCTTTAACATTGAAGTGGTGTCAGGCTTGGCACTCTCCTCAGAGGAGCCTGGTACTCCACTCAGAGATTTACTGTCTGTTGTAGAGAGGAGAGGAGTCTGGCACTCTCCTCAGAGGAGTCTGGCACTCTCCTCAGAGGAGTCTGGTACTCCTCTCAGAGATTTACTGTCTGCTGTAGAGAGGAGAGGAGTCTGGTACTCCCTCAGAGATGTACTGTCTGCTGTAGAGAGAGGAGAGTAGCCTGGCACTCCACTCAGAGATGTACTGTCTGCTGTAGAGAGGAGAGGAGCCTGGTTCTCCTCTCAGAGATGTACTGTCTGCTGTAGAGAGGAGAGGAGCCTGGCACTCCACTCAGAGATGTACTGTCTGTTGTAGAGAGGAGAGGAGCCTGGCACTCCACTCAGAGATGTACTGTCTGCTGTAGAGAGGAGAGGAGCCTGGTACTCCCCTCAGATATGTACTGTCTGCTGTAGAGAGGAGAGTAGAGGAGCCTGGTTCTCCTCTCAGATATGTACTGTCTGCAGAAGAACCAGAGCTGGAGGCTACATGGTAACTCTACTCTACATGGTAACTCTACTCTACATGGTAACTCTACTCTATATGGTAACTCTACTCTACATGGTAACTCTACTCTACATGGTAACTCTACTCTACATGGTAACTCTACTCTACATGGTAACTCTACTCTATATGGTAACTCTACTCTACATGGTAACTCTACTCTATATGGTAACTCTACTCTACATGGTAACAATGCTCTTCAGTTATGTAAATGTCTCATTGTGGCTGTTGAAACTTTCACCAAACACAAGGCAGGCAGAATTGTAGCATGACTGTATTGTGTGTGTGTGTGTGTGTGTGTGCGTGTGTGTGTGTGTGTGTTTGGTCTTGTGTGTGTGTGTTTGGTCTTGTGTGTGTGTGTTTGGTCTTGTGTGTGTGTGCTTGGTCTTGTGTGTGTGGGTGTGTGTGTGTGTGTGTGTGTGTGTGTGTGTGTGTGTGTGTGTGTGTGTGTGTGTGTGTGTGTGTGTGTGTGTGTGTGTGTGTGTGTGTGTGTGTGTGTGTGTGTGTGGGTGTGGGTGTGTGTGTGTGTGTTTGGTCTTGCGTGTGTGTGCATATTGCAGCCAGCTTTAGATGCAGCCTAAGGAGGTGTTACTACAGCTGAGGCCCAGAGCCTGATTAGACTAAACCCTGGCGTGTTCACGTGGCAGAATATAACCGCCTGTTCTGCTCTTTTTCCCCGTCGTTCCGGCGCCAACCGCTCGACCAGAAGCTTAACCATTGGTAGAGAATTAGCTACGCAACAATCTTTACATAATTAGAGTGGGACAGAGGACACTTCTCAGTGGCCTACTGTAACCTAAAGGGTGTGATGGAGGACATTTCTCAGTGGCCTACTGTATCCTAAAGGGTGTGATGGAGGACATTTCTCAGTGGCCTACTGTAACCTAAAGGGTGTGATGGAGGACACTTCTCAGTGGCCTACTGTATCCTAAAGGGTGTGATGGAGGACACTTCTCAGTGGCCTACTGTACCCTAAAGGGTGTGATGGAGGACACTTCTCAGTGGCCTACTGTACCCTAAAGGGTGTGATGGAGGACACTTCTCAGTGGCCTACTGTACCATAAAGGGTGTGATGGAGGACACTTCTCAGTGGCCTACTGTATCCTAAAGGGTGTGATGGAGGACACTTCTCAGTGGCCTACTGTACCCTAAAGGGTGTGATGGAGGACACTTCTCAGTGGCCTACTGTACCCTAAAGGGTGTGATGGAGGACACTTCTCAGTGGCCTACTGTACCCTAAAGGGTGTGATGGAGGACACTTCTCAGTGGCCTACTGTACCCTAAAGGGTGTGATGGAGGACATTTCTCAGTGGCCTACTGTACCCTAAAGGGTGTGATGGAGGACATTTCTCAGTGGCCTACTGTACCCTAAAGAGTGTGATGGAGGACATTTCTCAGTGGCCTACTGTAACCTAAAGGGTGTGATGGAGGACATTTCTCAGTGGCCTACTGTACCCTAAAGGGTGTGATGGAGGACATTTCTCAGTGGCCTACTGTACCCTAAAGGGTGTGATGGAGGACATTTCTCAGTGGCCTACTGTACCCTAAAGGGTGTGATGGAGGACATTTCTCAGTGGCCTACTGTAACCTAAAGGGTGTGATGGAGGACATTTCTCAGTGGCCTACTGTACCCTAAAGGGTGTGATGGAGGACATTTCTCAGTGGCCTACTGTACCCTAAAGGGTGTGATGGAGGACATTTCTCAGTGGCCTACTGTACCCTAAAGGGTGTGATGGAGGACATTTCTCAGTGGCCTACTGTACCCTAAAGGGTGTGATGGAGGACATTTCTCAGTGGCCTACTGTACCCTAAAGGGTGTGATGGAGGACATTTCTCAGTGGCCTACTGTACCATAAAGGGTGTGATGGAGGACATTTCTCAGTGGCCTACTGTAACCTAAAGGGTGTGATGGAGGACATTTCTCAGTGGCCTACTGTACCCTAAAGGGTGTGATGGAGGACATTTCTCAGTGGCCTACTGTACCCTAAAGGGTGTGATGGAGGACATTTCTCAGTGGCCTACTGTACCCTAAAGGGTGTGATGGAGGACATTTCTCAGTGGCCTACTGTAACCTAAAGGGTGTGATGGAGGACATTTCTCAGTGGCCTACTGTACCCTAAAGGGTGTGATGGAGGACATTTCTCAGTGGCCTACTGTACCCTAAAGGGTGTGATGGAGGACATTTCTCAGTGGCCTACTGTAACCTAAAGGGTGTGATGGAGGACATTTCTCAGTGGCCTACTGTACCCTAAAGGGTGTGATGGAGGACATTTCTCAGTGGCCTACTGTACCCTAAAGGGTGTGATGGAGGACATTTCTCAGTGGCCTACTGTACCTAAAGGGTGTGATGGAGGACATTTCTCAGTGGCCTACTGTAACCTAAAGGGTGTGATGGAGGACATTTCTCAGTGGCCTACTGTACCCTAAAGGGTGTGATGGAGGACATTTCTCAGTGGCCTACTGTACCCTAAAGGGTGTGATGGAGGACATTTCTCAGTGGCCTACTGTACCCTAAAGGGTGTGATGGAGGACACTTCTCAGTGGCCTACTGTACCCTAAAGGGTGTGATGGAGGACACTTCTCAGTGGCCTACTGTACCCTAAAGGGTGTGATGGAGGACACTTCTCAGTGGCCTACTGTACCCTAAAGGGTGTGATGGAGGACATTTCTCAGTGGCCTACTGTAACCTAAAGGGTGTGATGGAGGACACTTCTCAGTGGCCTACTGTATCCTAAAGGGTGTGATGGAGGACACTTCTCAGTGGCCTACTGTATCCTAAAGGGTGTGATGGAGGACATTTCTCAGTGGCCTACTGTAACCTAAAGGGTGTGATGGAGGACACTTCTCAGTGGCCTACTGTAACCTAAAGGGTGTGATGGAGGACACTTCTCAGTGGCCTACTGTATCCTAAAGGGTGTGATGGAGGACACTTCTCAGTGGCCTACTGTAACCACCAATCAATATGAACCATAGAAACAGACAGGCCCTCCAGCTACAACCAATCAATATGAACCATAGAAACAGACTGGCCCTCCAGCTACAACCAATCAATATGAACCATAGAAACAGACTGGCCCTCCAGCTACAACCAATCAATATGAACCATAGAAACAGACTGGCCCTCCAGCTACAACCAATCAATATGAACCATAGAAACAGACTGGCCCTCCAGCTACAACCAATCAATATGAACCATAGAAACAGACAGGCCCTCCAGCTACAACCAATCAATATGAACCATAGAAACAGACTGGCCCTCCAGCTACACAGGGCCCGGTGTTTTGCACCATCATGTGACAGGCCTGGATTTGAACCTTTTCCATCAAACTGTCAACTTTCCTTTCTCTGTCTGATGGTCCAGCACCATCCTTAGAAAATAGCTTTCATTTTTGGTACAACTCGTATTTTAGGAAAGGCTTAAAATACAGGACCAAATCTTCAAATGTCACATGATTGTGAAAACCATCATCCTCTGGGTTGTTCAGTCTGACATCTGGGTTGTTCAGTCTGACCTCTGGGTTGTTCAGTCTGACATCTGGGTTGTTCAGTCTGACCTCTGGGTTGTTCAGTCTGACCTCTGGGTTGTTCAGTCTGACCTCTGGGTTGTTCAGTCTGACCTCTGGGTTGTTCAGTCTGACCTCTGGGTTGTTCAGTCTGACCTCTGGGTTGTTCAGTCTGACATCTGGGTTGTTCAGTCTGACCTCTGGGTTGTTCAGTCTGACCTCTGGGTTGTTCAGTCTGACCTCTGGGTGGTTCAGTCTGACCTCTGGATGTTTCCGTATGATCTCTGGGTGGTTCCGTATGACCTCTGGGTGGTTCAGTCTGACATCTGGGTTGTTCAGTCTGACTTCTGGGTGGTTCAGTCTGACCTCTGGGTGGTTCTGTATGATCTCTGGGTGGTTCTGTATGACCTCTGGGTGGTTCAGTCTGACCTCTGGGTGGTTCCGTATGACCTCTGGCTGATTCAGTCTGACCTCTGGGTGGTTCAGTTTGACCTCTGGGTGGTTCAGTGTGACCTCTAGGTTGTTCAGTCTGACATCTGGGTTGTTCAGTCTGACATCTGGGTTGTTCAGTCTGACCTCTGGGTTGTTCAGTCTGACATCTGGGTTGTTCAGTCTGACCTCTGGGTGGTTCAGTCTGACCTCTAGGTTGTTCAGTCTGACATCTGGGTTGTTCAGTCTGACATCTGGGTTGTTCAGTCTGACCTCTGGGTGGTTCAGTCTGACCTCTGGATGTTTCCGTATGATCTCTGGGTGGTTCCGTATGACCTCTGGGTGGTTCAGTCTGACCTCTGGGTGGTTCAGTCTGACTTCTGGGTGGTTCAGTCTGACCTCTGGGTGGTTCTGTATGATCTCTGGGTGGTTCTGTATGACCTCTGGGTGGTTCAGTCTGACCTCTGGGTGGTTCCGTATGACCTCTGGCTGATTCAGTCTGACCTCTGGGTGGTTCAGTTTGACCTCTGGGTGGTTCAGTGTGACCTCTGGGTTGTTCAGTCTGACCTCTGGGTTGTTCAGTCTGACATCTGGGTTGTTCAGTCTGACCTCTGGGTTGTTCAGTCTGACATCTGGGTTGTTCAGTCTGACCTCTGGGTTGTTCAGTCTGACCTCTGGGTGGTTCAGTCTGACCTCTGGATGTTTCCGTATGATCTCTGGGTGGTTCCGTATGACCTCTGGGTGGTTCAGTCTGACCTCTGGGTGGTTCAGTCTGACTTCTGGGTGGTTCAGTCTGACCTCTGGGTGGTTCTGTATGATCTCTGGGTGGTTCTGTATGACCTCTGGGTGGTTCAGTCTGACCTCTGGGTGGTTCCGTATGACCTCTGGCTGATTCAGTCTGACCTCTGGGTGGTTCAGTTTGACCTCTGGGTGGTTCAGTGTGACCTCTAGGTGGTTCCGTATGACCTCTGGGTGGTTCAGTCTGACCTCTGGGTGGTTCAATTGTTTTTCTCCCCCTCATCAATCTACACACAATACCCCATAATGACATCACTATACCCCATAATGACACCACAATACCCCATAATGACATCACAATACCCCATAATGACAAATCAAAAATAGGTTTTTAGACATTTTTGTTAATTTAATAAAAATAAAGACCTGAAATATCACATTTATATAAGTATTTAGACCCTTTACTCAGTACTTTGTTGAAGCACCTTTGGCAGTGATTACAGCCCTGTGTCTTCTTGAGTATGACTCTACAAGCTCGGCACACCTGTATTTGAGGAGTTTCTCCCATTCTTCTCTACAGATCCTCTTAAGCTCTGTCAGGTTGGATGGGGAGCGTCGCTGCACAGCTATTTTCAGGTTTCTCCAGGGATGTTCAATCGAGTTCAAGTCCGGGCTCTGGCAGGGCCTCTGAAGGACAATCAGAAACTTGTCCCGAAGCCACTCCTTGGCTGTGTGCTTAGGGTCATTGTGCTTTTGGAAGGTGAACCTTCGCCCCAGTCTGAGGTCCAAAGAGCTCTGGAGCAGGTTTTCATCAAGGATCTCTCTGTACTTTGTTCCATTCATCTTTCCCTCGATCCTGACTTGCCTCCCATCCCCAGAGCATGATGCTGCCACCACCATGCTTCACCGTAGGGATGGTGCCAGGTTTCCTCCGGACGTGACGCTTGGCATTCAGGCCAAATAGTTCAATCTTGTTTTCATCAGACCAGAGAATCTTGTTTCTTATGGTCTGACAGTCTTTAGGTGCCTTTTGGCAAACTCCAAGCGGGCTGTCATGTGCCTTTTGCTGAGGAGTGGTTGGTGGAGTGCTGCAGAGATGGTTGTCCTTCTGGAAGGTTCTCCCATCTCCACAGAGGAACTCTAGAGCTTTGTCAGAGTGACCATCTGGTTCTTGGTCACCTCTCTGACCAAGGCCCTTCTCCTCCGATTGCTCAGTTTGGCCGCTGTGTTCTTGAGGACCTTCAATGCTGCAGAAATGTTTTGGTACCCTTCCCCAGATCTGTGCATCTACACAATCGTGTCACTGAGCTCTACGGACAATTCCTTCTACCTCATGGCTTGGTTTTTGCTCTGACATGCACTGTCAACTGTGGGACCTTATAAAGACAGGTGTGTACCTTTTCAAATCATGTCCAATCAATTGAATTTACCACAGGTGGACTCCAATCAAGTTGTAGAAACATCTCAAGGATGATCTATGGAAACAGGATGCATCTGAGCTCAATTTCGAGTCTCATAGAAAACAGTCTGAATTATTATGTTAATAAGTGGAATAATGTGCAAAAAGTCAAGGATTCTGAATACTTTACAAGTGCACTGTAAGTTCGTCCCAAATGGGACCCTGTTCCCTTTGTAGTGCACTACTTTTAACCAGAGCTCTCATAGGGAATAGGGTGCCATTTGGCATGCAGGCGAGGTCTCCCTCCCTCCCTACATGGCCAGCAGGTCAGGCCCTCAGGTGCCACACACTCATTAACTCACCCCCACACACACACGCACGCACGCACGCACGCACGCACAAACACACACACACACACACACACACACACACACACACACACACACACACACACACACACACACACACACACACACACACACACACACACACACACACACACACACACACACACACACACACACACACACACACACACACACACACACACACACACACACACACACACACACACCTCAGCAGTAGGGCTGTCTGTTGACCTTAACACAGAGTCTGTGTCTGTAAAGAATGAGGACTACTCATCACATAACCTCTCTCCACCCTGCCAACCAGTACATCACTTCCCTGAGAGGAGATTGAACCGCTACCCCCACCACTTTACCTGCTACAATATACTGTAGGAGACTCTAGGAAATAACAGAGAAAGAGACAGACACGGACAAAATAAGCAAGTGAGTCGTCACGCAAAACTTTCTTTCTTTACACTGTAAAACAGTTTACAAGAATTCAAGACATGTTAATTAACGCTATTGCCCCTCTTCGTCCAGCTGGGTGAAAAAGGGATGGAATCTTAGAACATGGATCGTTATCTCCATAGAATAACATGGATCATTATCTCCATAGAATAACATGGATCATTATCTCCATAGATAATGGATCATTATCTCCATAGAATAACATGGATCATTATCTCCATAGAATAACATGGATAATTATCTCCATAGAATAACATGGATCATTATCTCCATAGAATAACATGGATCATTATCTCCATAGATAATGGATCATTATCTCCATAGAATAACATGGATAATTATCTCCATAGAATAACATGGATCATTATCTCCATAGATAATGGATCATTATCTCCATAGAATAACATGGATAATTATCTCCATAGAATAGCATGGATAATTATCTCCATAGAATAACATGGATAATTATCTCCATAGATAATGGATCATTATCTCCATAGAATAACATGGATAATTATCTCCATAGAATAACATGGATCATTATCTCCATAGATAATGGATCATTATCTCCATAGAATAACATGGATAATTATCTCCATAGATAATGGATCGTTATCTCCATAGAATAGCATGGATAATTATCTCCATAGAATAACATGGATAATTATCTCCATAGATAATGGATCGTTATCTCCATAGAATAGCATGGATAATTATCTCCATAGATAATGGATCGTTATCTCCATAGAATAGCATGGATAATTATCTCCATAGAATAACATGGATAATTATCTCCATAGATAATGGATCGTTATCTCCATAGAATAGCATGGATAATTATCTCCATAGAATAGCATGGATCATTATCTCAAATCAAATCAAATTTATTTATATAGCCCTTCGTACATCAGCTGATATCTCAAAGTGCTGTACAGAAACCCAGCCTAAAACCCCAAACAGCAAACAATGCAGGTGTAAAAGCGCGGTGGCTAGGAAAAACTCCCTAGAAAGGCCAAAACCTAGGAAGAAACCTAGAGAGGAACCGGGCTATGTGGGGTGGCCAGTCCTCTTCTGGCTGTGCCGGGTAGAGATCATAACAGAACATGACCAAGATGTTCAAATGTTCATAAATGACCAGCATGGTCAAATAATAATAAGGCAGAACAGTTGAAACTGGAGCAGCAGCACAGTCAGGTGGACTGGGGACAGCAAGGAGCCATCATGTCAGGTAGTCCTGGGGCACGGTCCTAGGGCTCAGGTCCTCCGAGAGAGAGAAAGAAAGAGAGAATTAGAGAGAGCATATGTGGGGTGGCCAGTCCTCTTCTGGCTGTGCCGGGTGGAGATTATAACAGAACGTGGCCAAGATGTTCAAATGTTCATAAATGACCAGCATGGTTGAATAATAGTAAGGCAGAACAGTTGAAACTGGAGCAGGAGCATGGCCAGGTGGACTGGGGACAGCAAGGAGTCCTCATGTCAGGTAGTCCTGGGACATGGTCCTAGGGCCCAGGCCAGTTGAAACTGGAGCAGCAGCATGGCCAGGTGGACTGGGGACAGCAAGGAGTCATCATGTCAGGTAGTCCTGGGGCATGGTCCTAGGGCTCAGGTCCTCCGAGAGAGAGAAAGAGAGAAGGAGAGAATTAGAGAACGCACACTTAGATTCACACAGGACACCTGAATAGGACAGGAGAAGTACTCCAGATAAACAAACTGACCCTAGCCCCCGACACATAAACTACTGCAGCATAAATATTGGAGGCTGAGACAGGAGGGTCAGGAGACACTGTGGCCCCATCCGAGGACACCCCGGGCAGGGCCAAACAGGAAGGATATAACCCCACCCACTTTGCCAAAGCACAGCCCCCACACCACTAGAGGGAAATCTTCAACCACCAACTTACCATCCTGAGACAAGGCCGAGTATAGCCCACAAAGATCTCCGACACAGTACAACCCAAGGGGGGGGAACCCAGACAGGCCGACCACAACAGTGAATCAACCCACCCGGGTGACGCACCCCCCCAGGGACGGCACGAGAGAGCCCCAGCAAGCCAGTGACTCAGCCCCGTAACAGGGTTAGAGGCAAAGAATCCCAGTGAAAAGAGGGGAACCGGCCAGGCAGAGACAGCAAGGGCGGTTCGTTGCTCCAGAGCCTTTCCGTTCACCTTCCCACTCCTGGGCCAGACTACACTCAATCATATGACCCACTGAAGAGATGAGTCTTCAGTAAAGACTTAAAGGTTGAGACCGAGTTTGCGTCTCTGACATGGGTAGGCAGACCGTTCCATAAAAATGGAGCTCTATAGGAGAAGGCCCTGCCTCCAGCTGTTTGCTTAGAAATTCTAGGGACAATTAGGAGGCCTGCGTCTTGTGACCGTAGCGTACGTGTAGGTATGTACGGCAGGACCAAATCAGAGAGGTAGGTAGGAGCAAGCCCATGTAATGCTTTGTAGGTTAGCAGTAAAACCTTGAAATCAGCCCTTGCTTTGACAGGAAGCCAGTGTAGAGAGGCTAGCACTGGAGTAATATGATCAAATTTTTTGGTTCTAGTCAGGATTCTAGCAGCCGTATTTAGCACTAACTGAAGTTTATTTAGTGCTTTATCCGGGTAGCCGGAAAATAGAGCATTGCAGTAGTCTAACCTAGAAGTGACAAAAGCATGGATTAATTTTTCTGCATCATTTTTGGACAGAAAGTTTCTGATTTTTGCAATGTTACGTAGATGGAAAAAAGCTGTCCTCGAAATGGTCTTGATATGTTCTTCAAAAGAGAGATCAGGGTCCAGAGTAACACCGAGGTCCTTCACTTTACTTAGGGCCTTCCATGACATCATCATCGTATAACTACTTAGAGCCTTCCATGACATCATCATCGTATAACTACTTAGAGCCTTCCATGACATCATCATCGTATAACTACTTAGGGCCTTCCATGACATCATCATCGTATAACTACTTAGAGCCTTCCATGACATCATCATCGTATAACTACTTAGAGCCTTCCATGACATCATCATCGTATAACTACTTAGAATCTCCATGACGCACGCACACACGCTCGGACGCACTCACAAACACACACACAAACACACACACGCTCAGACGAACTGTAGCATTCAGTTGCCGCGGACTCCAGAGACAGCAGCTTCAAATCAGCTGAGTGGCAGCAGACAAATAACAGAGTAATTCCCTGTGATGCTGCATGAGGACTAACAAACTAATGAAACAATGTGGACCAAAGGGAACGAGTGTCTGTGTGTGTCTGTGTGTGTGTGTGTGTGTGTGTGTGTGTGTGTGTGTGTGTGTGTGTGTGTGTGTGTGTGTGTGTGTGTGTCTGTGTGTGTGTGTGTGTGTGTGTGTGTGTGTGTGTGTGTGTGTGTGTGTGTGTGTGTGTGTGTGTGTGTGTGTGTGTGTGTGTGTGTGTGTGTGTGTGTGTGTGTCGACTGCAGTAGAACAACAGAACTGAACCAGTGCTTAATTTCCCTCCTTCACATCCTCTCATTATTTTTGTCTTCCTTCCTTCCTTCCTTCCTTCCTTCCTTCCTTCCTTCCTTCCTTCCTTCCTTCCTTCCTTCCTTCCTTCCTTCCTTCCTTCCTTCCTTCCTTCCTTCCTTCCTTCCTTCCTTCCTTCCTTCCTTCCTTCCTTCCTTCCTTCCTTCCTTCATCCCTCCCTCCCTCCCTCCTCCCTCCCTCCCTCCGTCCCTCCCTCCCTCCCTCCCTCCTCTCCAGATCCGGCTGTATGCCAGGCCCAACGCCATCCAGAGCGGAGCGGGTGACTACGCTCTCCACATCACAAAGAGACTCCTCCAGTTCTATGAGGATTACTTCAAAGTCAAATACTCCCTGCCCAAATTAGGTGAGACACGTGGGACCCGGGGCTAACCTAACTCTGTACTGTTCTGTTCTGTACTGCGTGGTTGGAATACTGCTTCTCACCAAGGCGCGCACACACACACACACACACACACACACACACACACACACACACACACACACACACACACACACACACACACACACACACACACACACACACACACACACACACACACACACACACACACACACACACACACACACACACAGCAAGGCTTGTTGTCAATAGTGAGAGGATTTCCTGATTTTCTGAACAGGGGAATCCTTGGTGTGGAAGGCTATTCTGTGTTGCTATGGCTACGTTACGTTACAGTTTAATCTATGGCTACGTTACTCTGTGGTAGAATGGTAGCACTTTTAAAGACAGTTTAATCTATGACTACGTTACTCTGTGCAGAATGGTAGCCCTTTTAAAGACAGTTTAATCTATGACTACGTTACTCTGCAGAATGGTAGCCCTTTTAAAGACAGTTTAATCTATGACTACGTTACTCTGTGGCAGAATGGTAGCCCTTTTAAAGACAGTTTAATCTATGACTACGTTACTCTGTGCAGAATGGTAGCCCTTTTAAAGACAGTTTAATATATGACTACGTTACTCTGTGGCAGAATGGTAGCCCTTTTAAAGACAGTTTAATCTATGACTACGTTACTCAGTGGCAGAATGGTAGCCCTTTTAAAGACAGTTTAATCTATGACTACGTTACTCTGTGCAGAATGGTAGCCCTTTTAAAGACAGTTTAATCTATGACTACGTTACTCTGTGCAGAATCGTAGCCCTTTTAAAGACAGTTTAATCTATGACTACGTTACTCTGCAGAATGGTAGCCCTTTTAAAGACAGTTTAATCTATGACTACGTTACTCTGCAGAATGGTAGCCCTTTTAAAGACAGTTTAATCTATGACTACGTTACTCTGTGCAGAATGGTAGCCCTTTTAAAGACAGTTTAATCTATGACTACGTTACTCTGCAGAATGGTAGCCCTTTTAAAGACAGTTTAATCTATGACTACGTTACTCTGCAGAATGGTAGCCCTTTTAAAGACAGTTTAATCTATGACTACGTTACTCTGCAGAATGGTAGCCCTTTTAAAGACAGTTTAATCTATGACTACGTTACTCTGCAGAATGGTAGCCCTTTTAAAGACAGTTTAATCTATGACTACATTACTCTGCAGAATGCTAGCCCTTTTAAAGACAGTTTAATCTATGACTACGTTACTCTGCAGAATGGTAGCCCTTTTAAAGACAGTTTAATCTATGACTACGTTACTCTGCAGAATGGTAGCCCTTTTAAAGACAGTTTAATCTATGACTACGTTACTCTGTGGCAGAATGGTAGCCCTTTTAAAGACAGTTTAATCTATGACTACGTTACTCTGTGGCAGAATGGTAGCCCTTTCAAAGACAGTTTAATCTATGACTACGTTACTCTGTGGCAGAATGGTAGCCCTTTTAAAGACAGTTTAATCTATGACTACGTTACTCTGTGGCAGAATGGTAGCCCTTTTAAAGACAGTTTAATCTATGACTACGTTACTCTGTGGCAGAATGGTAGCCCTTTTAAAGACTCCACTCTGTGATCATCAGAATTCAATAGTGTGATGCTCATTCTAGTGCTGTTAGATTGTTGGAATCATCGGTTGTGATTTCTCTATAGTTGATGTGTGCATGGCGGTTTGTGCGTGTGTAGGTCTATTGTGTGTATGTATATATGTGTGTGTGTGTGTGTGTGTGTGTGTGTGTGTGTGTGTGTGTGTGTGTGTGTGTGTGTGTGTGTGTGTGTGTGTGTGTGTGTGTGTGTGTGTGTGTGTGTGTGTGTGTAACAGCTGTCGCAGAATGCAGCCTGATATCAGAAGTCTACTCTGTCGGTGTCTCACTCTATTGGGTTTCTGTCAGTTTCGCGTGTTCATTTAAATATACCCATCAATCTTCCCCAACAGACTCCTTCTTTCCCTCTCTCCCTTTCTCCTTGTCTCCCTCTCTCCATTTCTCCTTGTCTCCCTCCCTCCCTTTCTCCTTGTCTCCCTCTCTCCCTTTCCCCTTGTCTCCCTCTCTCCCTTTCTCCTTGTCTCCCTCTCTCCATTTCTCCTTGTCTCCCTCCCTCCCTTTCTCCTTGTCTCCCTCTCTCCCTTTCCCCTTGTCTCCCTCTCTCCCTTTCTCCTTGTCTCCCTCTCTCCATTTCTCCTTGTCTCCCTCCCTCCCTTTCTCCTTGTCTCCCTCTCTCCCTTTCTCCTTGTCTCCCTCCCTCCCTGACACTCTCCTCCTCTCCGTCTCCCACTCTCTCTCCCGCTCAATCTCTCCCTTTCAATCCCTCCCTCCTATCCTCTCTCCCTCTCTCTTTCTCCGTCCCAATCTCTCCCGTCTCCCACTCTCCCTCCCTCCTTTCCCCTGTCCTGCTCTCTCCCTCCCTCTCAACCCCTCCCTCTCTCCCGTCTCCCACTCTCCCTCCCTCCTTTCCCCTGTCCTGCTCTCTCCCTCCCTCTCAACCCTCCCTCTCTCCCGTCTCCCACTCTCCCTCACTCCTTTCCCCTGTCCTGCTCTCTGCCTTCCTCTCAATCCCTCCCGTCTCCCTCCCTATTTACCTCTCCCCCTCTCTCTCTCCCTCCCTCCCTCTCTCCCGTATCACCCCCCTCCCTCCCTCCCTCTCAATCCCTCCCTCCCGTATCACCCCCTCCCTCCCTCCCGTCTCACCCCCTCCCCTCCCGGCGGCGCTAGCCTCCATCTGCTAGCTGCGGCAGCATGGCGTTGTGCGGAACGGCAAGGCAAGGCTCCACGGGGCTCACTGGAGAACTATCCCAACTGCTTCAGGGCCTCAGAATGTACTGTTCTTTAACACACAGGCATCCGTCTCTGTCTGTCTAGAGCAGATATTAGGAGACAGAGCTCCTGGTGGTTCCTTTGTTGTTGTTGTACGGTTATGGAAAAGGAGCATGGGTAAAGTATTTGTCAGGGTGTCATAGCTGCATTTTAATGTTGGTTTATTTTACCTTTATTTAACTAGGCAAGTAAGTTAAGAACAAATTCTTATTTTCAATGAAGGCCTGGGAACAGTGGGTTAACTGGTCTAGGAACAGTGGGTTAACTGGTCTAGGAACAGTGGGTTAACTGGTCTAGGAACAGTGTGTTAACTGGTCTAGGAACAGTGGGTTAACTGGTCTAGGAACAGTGGGTTAACTGGTCTAGGAACTGTGGGTTAACTGGTCTAGGAACTGTGGGTTAACTGGTCTAGGAACAGTGGGTTAACTGGTCTAGGAACAGTGGGTTAACTGGTCTAGGAACAGTGGGTTAACTGGTCTAGGAACAGTGGGTTAACTGGTCTAGGAACAGTGGGTTAACTGGTCTAGGAACAGTGGGTTAACTGGTCTAGGAACAGTGGGTTAACTGGTCTATGAACAGTGGGTTAACTGGTCTAGGAACAGTGGGTTAACTGGTTAACTGCCTGTTCAGGGGCAGAACGACAGATTTGTATCTTGTCAGCTCGGGGATTCGAACTTGCAACCTTTCGGTTACTAGTCCAACGCTCTTACCACTAGGCTACCCTGCCGCCCGGGGTCCTACGCTAAATTAGGTCTCGCTGGACGGGGGGGAAAATGTCATGACGTTGGAAGTTAAGATTACTCTGTGTCTCCTCTCTGACAATTCAGGATTGCTTTGTCTGAAATTGCACCCTAATCCCCATCGAGTGCCCTATTTAGGGGATAGGTTGTCATTTCAGACACAACTCTGCTCCAAACTAGTGCACTAAGTAGGGTAGAGAGCCATTTTAGAGACAACTCTGCTCCAAACTAGTGCACTAAGTAGGGTAGAGAGCCATTTTAGAGACAACTCTGCTCAAAACTAGTGCACTAAGTAGGGTTAGAGAGCCATTTTAGAGACAACTCTGCTCAAAACTAGTGCACTAAGTAGGGTAGAGAGACATTTTAGAGACAACTCTGCTCAAAACTAGTGCACTGCGTAGTGTAGAGAGTCATTCGAGGGACAACTCTGCTCAAAACTAGTGCACTACGTAGGGATCAGAGCGCCCTGTCAGATTTACCACATCACTTCGTGGTTCCGGTGTGATGTGAGGCCTCGGTGAAGACATGTCCTAGATATAATGTGTGTTGTGGTTATATAAAGGCACCATCTGGGTGCTGTGTAGAGACAGCAGTTGGAGGCCCCCAGGACCTAACAGCTAGGGCCATGCAGCACTGATTCATACTGCCTGCCTACTGACACTCTGTTGAATGCAACCACATAGGATGAAATCACATGGAAAGATGGCCTGCCTGTAGCGTATAGCACCGTAGCACGCTAACATGCTAACACGCTAACACGCTAGCACCCTAACACACTAGCACACCAGCATGCTAACACGCTAGCACTCGTTACAACACAACATCTTGAAAACTTCAGAGCAACACAGGGATGATTCTGTTTCTTTTTTCTAACTGATTGGGATTGTAGACTGTTCACAGAGACCAATCGATCTGTTTTGTTGCCTTTTAAGCAATAACGATTATCTTTGAATATAATTTAATTTCCAACGCTACTACAGAAGCAGGCCTCATATGTGAAAGGCTTTTAAAGTGGATTTCCTTTATTACAGATAAGAGAAAGGCTTTTCAAGTGGATTTCCTTTATTACAGATAAGAGAAAGGCTTTTCAAGTGGATTTCCTTTATTACAGATAAGAGAAAGGCTTTTCAAGTGGATTTCCTTTATTACAGATAAGAGAAAGGCTTTTAAAGTGGATTTCCTTTATTAATGATAAGAGAAAGGCTTTTCAAGTGGATTTCCTTTATTACAGATAAGAGAAAGGCTTTTCAAGTGGATTTCCTTTATTACAGATAAGAGAAAGGCTTTTAAAGTGGATTTCCTTTATTACAGATAAGAGAAAGGCTTTTCAAGTGGATTTCCTTTATTACAGATAAGAGAAAGGCTTTTCAAGTGGATTTCCTTTATTACAGATAAGAGAAAGGCTTTTAAAGTGGATTTCCTTTATTACAGATAAGAGAAAGGCTTTTCAAGTGGATTTCCTTTATTACAGATAAGAGAAAGGCTTTTCAAGTGGATTTCCTTTATTACAGATAAGAGAAAGGCTTTTAAAGTGGATTTCCTTTATTAATGATAAGAGAAAGGCTTTTCAAGTGGATTTCCTTTATTACAGATAAGAGAAAGGCTTTTAAAGTGGATTTCCTTTATTAATGATAAGAGAAAGGCTTAAATAATAGAGGGGCAGATCAGTTACATTGAAAGGGCATTGTGAACTAATAATGACAGATAGTTCCATTGAAAGGGCATTGTGTGATTGTGAACTAATAATGACAGATACTTCCATTGAAAGGGCATTGTGTCATTGTGAACTAATAATGACAGATAGTTCCATTGAAAGGGCATTGTGAACTAATAATGACAGATAGTTCCATTGAAAGGGCATTGTGTGATTGTGAACTAATAATGACAGATAGCTCCATTGAAAGGGCATTGTGTGATTGTGAAC
>NW_025746032.1:120000-191566 GCF_021184085.1 Oncorhynchus gorbuscha | reverse complement strand
TTGTGGCAAACCTCTTCAAGGTTAGGAGCGTTTGTCACAAACTAAGTGGTAAACTGTCACCAAATCACCCAGAATGAGAGTTCTTTCGAACAGGACAGTACCTGTGTGTTTGTTTCTCCGTCCTGGTCCACCCAGGCCTTAGGCGAGGTCAAGGATAGCAGGGTTCGGTACACGAATCGGGTTCTCGGTAGATCAGGTCCAAACGCCAACAGGTAAGTCCAAACAATCCAGCTCATACACGGTAAATCCAGCCAATCTCTATAGTCTCTTTCTCTATTGTTCATAGCTCCTTCCAGCCCTCTCTCTTCCTCTTCCTGGTTTCTCTTGACCCTTTATCTGTGAGTCGGCTCCACCTTCTGAGGGTTCCCCTTGCTTCTGGGACTTGTAGTTTTGGCGGTCGGCCATTTTGTGATCTGTAGTTCTGACAGGGGTGGCCATTTTAGTGATCGGGCAGAGCCCGTTTACTAGCTCTGCTCTCACATATCTGCCACTTATCACTTTCGACCCCCTTCTTTGCCACATATCTCTCCCCTAGATCCGACCCCTAGGTCGGGCTACCGCAGCAAAATATGCGTGCATGCGGGATAACCCATCCACGTTTCCCATTTCCTTCCCTGCTCTGTGTTTCAAGTCAAAATGAAACGGTTGGAGACTCAAAAACCACCGCATCACCCGCAGCGTTCTTCTCTTTAGCCCTATGCATCCAGGTGAGTGGGGCATGGTCACTGATGAGGGTGAAGTGGCGCCCCAGCAGGTAGTACTTCAGGCTTTCTAGAGCCCACTTTACTGCCAGCGCCTCTTTCTCAACGACTGAGTAGTTGGTTTCCCGTGGTTCCAGCTTCCTGCTTAAAAACAGGATGGGGTGTTCCACCCCTTCTACCTCTTGGGATAGCACTGCTCCCAAGCCGACCTCTGAGGCATCTGTCTGAACCACAAACTCTCTCAAAGTCTGGTACCACCAGCACTGGGTTACAACAGAGAGCCTCCTGTAATGTCCTAAATGCTTTGGTGGCCCTTTCATCCCATTTGACCATGTTTGGCCCTCTGGCTCTAGTCATGTCGGTAAGTGGGGCGGCCACTGTGGCATAACTTGGGATGAACTTCCGGTAGTAACCGGTCAGCCCTAGGAAGGCTCGGACCTGCTTCTTATTTACTGGTTTCGGCCATTCTCTAATTGCCCTTCACCTTCTTATGTTGGGGTTTGATTAACCCTCTTCCCACAGTGTATCCCAGATACTCTGTTTCCTCCTAACCCCACATAACACTTGGCAGGGTTTGCCGTGAGCCCTGCCTTTCTAAGGCATCTAACACTGCCTGTACCCGGGGTAAGTGGGATTCCCAATCTGGGCTGTAGATCCCCACGTCATCTAAATAAGCTGTGGCGTATGCCTTGTGCGGTTTTAGGACTTTGTCCATGAGCCGTTGAAAGGTTGCTGGGGCCCGTGTAAGCGAATGGCATGACAGTGTATTGAAACAAACCGTCAGGTGTTGCAAAGGCTGTCTTTTCTTTGGCCCTGGGAGTCAGAGGAATTTGCCAGTACCCTTTTGTCAGATCAAAGGGTCGTAATGTACCGAGCATGACCAATTTTCTCCAGTAGTTCATCTACTCGGGGCATGGGGTAGGCATCAAACTTCGAGATTTCATTTACCTTCCGAAAGTCGTTACAGAACATAGCGACCCTCGGGCTTGGGGAGACCATCAATTGGGCTAGACCACTCACTATGTGACTCTTCAACCACTCCAGCTGTCAACATTTTCTCAGTCTCTGCTCTAATCGCGGCCCGTCGAGCCTCGGGTACCCGATATGGCCTCATACTCACTTTTCTCCCTGGTAGGGAAACGATATCATGAGCCGTAACCTCAGTTCGGCCAGGTACCTCTGAAAACACATCTCTGTTTTCTGGATCAGGGTCTTTACTTCCTGTACTTGCGCTGGGGACAGAGTGGGTGAAATATTTACTTCGGCTGTCTCCTGAATGTGTGTGTAAGGGTATGTGACCATTAATGTTTCTCTCTCTCCATGCTTTTTAACAGGTTTATGTGATAAATCTGTTCCTGGGGCACGTCGACCTGGCTGTCGGATCCGATAATTGACTTCTCCTATTCTCTCCAGTACTTCATATGGCCCTTTCCATGTGGCTAGTAGTTTACACTCTACTGTGGGGATCAGCACTAACACCTTATCTCCCGGTTGAAATTCCCTCAGGGTAGCCTGCCGGTTATAAGTGTGCCGCTGGTGTTCTTGTGTTTGTCTCATGTGCTCTCTGACGATGGGCATGACTGTGGCTATCCTGTCTTGCATTGCCGTGACGTGCTCTATGACACTAGTATACGGGGTGGATTGGTGCTCCCAGGTTTCCCCGGGCGATGTCTAAGATTCCCCGGGGATGCCTCCCATATACCAGCTCAAAGGAGAAAACCCCAGCGGGAAGGAACCTCTCGAATGGCAAACATCAGATACGGCAACATGCAATCCCAGTTTTTCCCATCCTTATCGATTACCTTCCTGAGCATTGACTTCAGGGTTCGGTTGAATCTCTCCAACCAGCCCGTCCGTCTGAGGATGGTAAACCGATGTCCTCAACTGTTTCACCTGCCACAGTTTACAAGGTCCGCCATAAGGCGGGACATAAAGGGTCCCCTGGTCGGTAAGGATCTCCTTTGGAACCCCTACCCTGGTGAACAAGAGCACTAATTCCTTTGCGATATTTTGGAAGTCATCGTCCGAAGGAATGGCTTCTGGGTAAGCGAGTGGCATAATCTAGAATGACCAGAATGTATTGGTGCCCTCTGGCGGATTTGGGTAGTGGGCCCACTAAATCCATCGCTATCCTCTCAAATGGCGTTTCGATTATGGGGAGTGGCACTAACGGGCTTCTAAAAGCTGGTCGGGAGCTGTTAACTGGCACTCCGGGCACTCTCCACAATGCCGAGCCACTTCAGCTTGAATTCCTGGCCAGTAAAACCTCCTTACAATCCGGTCTCGGGTTTTATCGATACCAAGGTGTCCACCCAGAATGTGCCCATGAGCTAGATCCAGTACTGTCCTCCGGTACCAGTGGGAACCAACAACTGTTCCACCACATCAACCCCTATTTTCGAGACTCTGTACACCAAACCCTTTTTCATGATGAAGTGGGGAAAACTATTAGGCATCATCCCACCATTTATGGGAGTACCATCTACGACCTGCATCTGCTCTGGCTTGTTGCAGGGTTGGATCCTGGTTTTGGGCCGTCCCAAAATTAGGGTCAAGGACTCTGCCAGGTCTGCTGGTTCTATATCGTCGTCCTCTGGAGTCAGATCAACCCCAGCCCCACTAGTACCCGGGCTGTTCGTCATCAGCGAGGTTTGTCACTTCATCCTCTTCCTCCCCTACTAGCACCTGTGATGTTGTCCCCTGGGAGACCTCTTTTCTTGGCTTTGGTTGAAGGCCCCATGCTTCTTCCTGCTTGGTCAGGGTTGTTGGATTCTCAAATATGCCATTCTTGTGGCCTAACCCATGCAGATTAGGAAAGTCTCTACCCAATATTACATCATATGGCATCTTTGGGACCACGCCGACCTCATAATCCAGCAGACCGTCCTCTGTTTGTATGCTCACTAAGGCCGTGGGGTACAGACGGGTATCCCCATGAATGCATGTAACACTGATATCCTGTCTTGTATCCAGTTTATGATTCGGCACTAGGCCTGCAACGACCAGGGTTAGCATACTGCCGGAATCCAGCAGTGCTTCAACCTCTTTCCCTTCAATCTTCACCCTGCAAATATGTTTGTTTCTTGATCTTTCAAGTACAGTGGTTACAACAGGACATGCATACCGTATATCATCTTCATTTTCCAAGGTTACATTGCATTGGCTCTTCTTTAATAGGGCAATAGGCTGCAATATGTCCTGGTTGATTACAATTGTAACAGATAATAGGGGTTCGGGGGAGACCCCTCGTGCCCAGTCCGGTTTCCGTTTTTTTCCCTTAGTGTCTTGGCCTGAATCTGATTCTTTCCTCATGGCCACGCTGCTCTCTTCCCCCTCTATATGTTGGGACAGCCTTACCCTGTCCGCTGGTTCATCCCATGCCTGGGAACGGGAATCTTTCCTCTGTGCATGCTCAGCTGTTCTTGCCGTACAATACCGTTCAACCAGGCCCACGAGATGGTCGGCGGAAAATACCTCGTTCTGGCCCAACCCATCGTCTCACTTCTTGGGGTAGACCTCGCTGGAAACTGGTTGAGTACGATGGTCTCGACAATCTCGGCGGATGACCGGTCTCTGTCGCAACCATTTCCGTGCCAGGTGAATCCAGAGTCGAACATCTGTGTTCGTGTGAGGGTTGTCCCAGTCGGTAGGACCACTGGTGGGCGGTGTGCCCTCACGGTATCTGTCACTCCCAGTCTAGTCAGGATCTCCCCCTTTAGTTTATCGTAATCCTGTGCTTCTTTCAACTCCAGGTCGAAATACGGCTTTTTGGCGTCCCCTGCCAGGTATGGTGCCAGAAGCCCTGCCCATTCTTCTTTCGGCCACTTCTCCTCTCTGCCGTCCTTTCGAAGGTGGTAAGATATGCTTCCACATCATCCTGCGCTGTCATTTTTTGAAGAAAATGATTGGCCCTCCTCTGGGTATTTGCAGCTGGTAATTGAGTCCCAATTTGGTCCGCTAGCCCCTTTAGGCCTTCTCTTAACTCCCGGGTGTTTCTCTCTTGCTCTTCTATGAGCAGCTGGTTGGTGCGATGCTGGATCTGTAACGTGTCCTGATACATTCGCATTGCATCCTGATGAACTATTTGTTGAGCTCTGTTGCCTCTTGTTGGGCTGCCGCCGCTTGTAACAGGGCCTGTATGGCTCCCTCCATACTCATTTTCCTGAAAAACTGTCCTAACCAAACAAAGCCAAAACAAAAAAAAACCTGACTCCCCTTGGAGTGCTAACTGAACATTTATTTATTTTTCCTTCTATCTAACCAGTGGTATGTTAGTCCATGCCTGCATCCTCCACCACGTGTGGCAAACCTCTTCAAGGTTAGGAGCGTTTGTCACAAACTAAGTGGTAAACTGTCACCAAATCACCCAGAATGAGAGTTCTTTCGAACAGGACAGTACCTGTGTGTTTGTTTCTCCGTCTAGTCCACCCAGGCCTTAGGCGAGGTCAAGGATAGCAGGGTTCGGTACGAATCGGGTTCTCGGTAGGTCAGGTCCAAACGCCAACAGGTAAGTCCAAACAATCCCACTCATACACGGTAAATCAGCCAATCTCTATAGTCTCTTTCTCTATTGTTCATAGCTCCTTCCAGCCCTCTCTCTTCCTCTTCCTGGTTTCTCTTGACCCTTTATCTGTGAGTCGGCTCCACCTTCTGAGGTTCCCCTTGCTTCTGGGACTTGTAGTTTTGGCGGTCGGCCATTTTGTGATCTGTAGTTCTGACAGGGGTGGCCATTTTAGTGATCGGGCAGAGCCCGTTTACTAGCTCTGCTCTCACATATCTGCCACTTATCCTTTCGACCCCTTCTTTGCCACAATATGTATGTATGTACAGTGGGGCAAAAAGTATTTAGTCAGCCACCAACTGTCCAAGTTCTCTTACTTAAAAAGATGAGATTTTCATCATAGGTACACTTCAACTATGACAGGCAAATTGAGAAGAAAAAAATCCAGAAAATCACATTGTAGTATTTTTAATGAATTTATTTGCAAATTATGGTGGAAAATAAGTATTTGGTCACCTACAAACAAGCAAGATTTCTGGCTCTCACAAACCTGTAACTTCTTCTTTAAGAGGCTCCTCTGTCCTCCACTCGTTACCTGTATTAATGGCACCTGTTTGAACTTGTTATCAGTATAAAAGACACCTGTCCACCAAAAAGTTATATTTTGGTTTGTCATGCACAAAGTAGATGTCCTAACAGATTTGCCAAAACTATAGTTTGTTAACCAAAAATTTGTGGAGTGGTTGAAAAACGAGTTTTAATGACTCCAACCTAAGTGTAGGTAAACTTCCGACTTCATCTGTATCTCTATCTCTCTATTTACAGTAATTATTCAGTGTCCTCAGTAATTATTGGGACAGTGAAGCATGATCTTTTCTTATGGCTCTATACTTCAAAAGGTTGGATTTGAAATCAGACAATGACTATGAGGTTAAAGTGCAGACTGTCAGCTTTCATTTGAGGGTATTTAAATCCATATCGGGTGAACCGTTTAGAAATGACAGCATTGTTTTGTACATAGTCACCCCATCTATCACACTGCAGGTGAAAGGTGCAGCATGGACAAGCCTTCCCATCCTGCCCACCCCCATCCTCCCCCCTCCATTAGTGTCAGCATTCCAGAGAGGTTTGGAATATGGACAACCCTCATCTATTCCCTCACACCATCCCCTGCCCCATCCTCCCCTTCTCCTCTCACCTCTTCCTATCAGTGTCATATTTCTGGGAGTGGGCAGATGGGGGACAGGACAGAGAGTATTTTGGGGGTGGTAGAGGCTAGATGGTAGTGAGGTAGAGGTCAGGGGAACAGGGAGTATGGTGGGGTGGTAGAGGCTAGATGGTAGGGAGGTAGAGGTCAGGGAGTGTTGTGGGGGTGGTAGAGGCTAGATGGTAGGGAGGTAGAGGTCAGGGAGTGTTGTGAAGGTGGTAGAGGCTAGATGGTAGGGAGGTAGAGGTCAGGGGGACAGGAAGTGCTGTGGGGTGGTAGAGGCTAGATGGTAGGGAGGTAGAGGTCAGGGGAACAGGGAGTGCTTTGGGGGTGGTAGAGGCTAGATGGTAGGGAGGTAGAGGTCAGGGAGTGCTTTGGGGGTGGTAGAGGCTAGATGGTAGGGAGGTAGAGGTCAGGGGAACAGGGAGTGCTTTGGGGGTGGTAGAGGCTAGATGGTAGGGAGGTAGAGGTCAGGGGAACAGGGAGTGCTGTGGGGGTGGTAGAGGCTAGATGGTAGGGAGGTAGAGGTCAGGGGACAGGAAGTGCTGTGGGGGTGGTAGAGGCTAGATGGTAGGGAGGTAAAGGTCAGGGAAACAAGGAGTGTTGTGGGGGTGGTAGAGGCTAGATGGTAGGGAGGTAGAGGTCAGGGGACAGGAAGTGCTGTGGGGGTGGTAGAGGCTAGATGGTAGAGGTCAGGGGAACAAGGAGTGTTGGGGGGGTGGTAGAGGCTAGATGGTAGGGAGGTAGAGGTCAGGGGAACAGGGTGATGGCCTACGTAAGCAGAGTCCTAAAGGGCTGACCTTCACAGTCTGTGTGTCTGTCCTGTCCTGCTGTCCTGTCCTGCTGCTCAGGGGACTGAGCAGCAGGACAGCAGGACTCGTCCCCTCCACACTTGAGCTAATGGGGAAGCAGTCTGCATCACTTTATCTCTCTCTCTCTCCATCCCCCCGTCTCTCTCCATCCCACTGTATCCACCTTGCTCTTTTTCTTCACCTCTGTCTGTCTGTCTGTCTGTCTGTCTGTCTGTCTGTCTGTCTGTCTGTCTGTCTGTCTGTCTGTCTGTCTGTCTGTCTGTCTGTCTGTCTGTCTGTCTGTCTGTCTGTCTCTCTCTCTCTCTCTCTCTCTCTCTCTCTCTCTCTGTCTCTCTGTCTCTCTGTCTCTCTCTCTCTCTCTCTCTCGCCCTCTCTAGCTCTGTTTCTAGCTTTGTCTCTCTGTCTCTATCTAGCTTTGTCTCTCTGTCTCTATCTAGCGTTGTCTCTCTGGCTGTTGACCATGTCTAATGTAACTCCATTTCTGACTACAGTATCTGTATGAGGTGAATCTATGAGAAGGGGTTCTCCACTGGTACCCTGTTCTTTTAGGATGGATCTCATTGGTGACTTACCCTGTGGCAGTCTCCCCCAGACAGAACCTCCTGGATGAAGACCGCCGGGCCGTCCGGTCTATTGGAGCCTCCGCCGATGGTGATGCCCAGACTAGAGGAGCGGGCTACAGAGATCAGCTGGATCACACCCTCTCCTGGGTGACTGGAGACAGGAGGAGGAGACAGGTGAACTGACAGGTGAACTGACTTAGGTGAACTAACAGGTGAACTAACAGGTGAACTAACAGGTGAACTAACAGGTGAACAGCAGGTGAACTGACAGGTGAACTAACAGGTTAACTGACAGGGTGAACTAACAGGTGAACTGACAGGTAGACTGACAGAGTGAACTGACAGGTGAACTAACAGGTGAACTGACAGGTGAACTGACAGGTGAACTAACAGGTGAACTGACAGAGTGAACTGACAGGTGAGCTTGTTAGGTGAACTGACAGGTGAACAACAGGTGAACTAACAGGTGAACTAACAGGTGAACTGACAGGTGAACTGACAGGTGAACTGACAGGTGAACTGACAGGTGAACTGACAGGTGAGCTAACAGGTGAGCTGACAGGTGAACTAATAGATGAACTGACTGTACAACCCATTTATATGGTAGATACATCAACATCAGTAAGTTAACTGTACTATATATTATGGTAGTTAACTCCTGGCCTCCTTGTCAAGAGGTTTGGATCTCTTAGCGTAGCGACTAAGGTGTTGGGTTGACAGTCCCTGGACCCGGTTGAGTCCCAGTGGGGCTACCCCTGAATTAGCTACAATACCTATACCTGAGGAGCGCAGTAGAGGGTTGTTGTAGGTACTCTGAGACCCAGCAGGACTCAAAAGCAAGGACTCTGGGAGCGTGACGAGGACCCCGGACGATGTACTGTCCAGATATCTGCCTGCTTAGAAAGGGGGAGAGACAGGTAACAGTTAGAGACAGGGAACAGTTAGAGACAGGTAACAGTTAGAGACAGGTAACAGTTAGAGACAGGTAACAGTTAGAGAGCGTTAGGGGGTAACAGTTAGAGACAGGGAACAGTTAGAGACAGGTAACAGTTCATTAGAGACAGGTAACAGTTAGAGACGGGGGAACAGTTAGAGACAGGTAACAGTTAGAGACAGGGAACAGAGACAGGTAACAGTTAGAGATAGGGAACAGAGACAGGTAACAGTTAGAGACAGGTAACAGTTGGAGACAGGTAACAGTTAGAGACAGGTATGATTAGAGACAGGTAACAGTTAGAGACAGGTAACAGTTAGAGACAGGGAACAGAGACAGGTAACAGTTAGAGACAGGTAACAGTTAGAGACCAGTTAGAGACTGGGAACAGTTAGAGACAGGTAACGGAGACAGGTGTGAGTTAGAGACTGGG
Source organism: Oncorhynchus gorbuscha (assembly GCF_021184085.1). Taxonomy (NCBI): domain Eukaryota; kingdom Metazoa; phylum Chordata; class Actinopteri; order Salmoniformes; family Salmonidae; genus Oncorhynchus; species Oncorhynchus gorbuscha. The sequence continues at coordinate 182,415 of NW_025746032.1, read as the reverse complement.
AACAACTAGAGACAGGTAACAGTTAGAGACAGATAACAGTTAACTGGGAACAACTAGAGACAGAGACAGTTAGAGACAGATAACAGTTAGAGACTGGGAACAACTAGAGACAGGTAACAGTTAGAGACGGTAACAGTTAACAGTTAGAGACAGGTAACAGTTAGAGACAGGTAACAGTTAGAGACAGGTAACAGTTAGAGATAGGTAACAGAGACAGGTAACAGTTAGAGACAGGTAACAGAGACAGGTAACAGTTAGAGACAGGTAACAGTTACAGTTAGAGACAGGTAACAGGGAGACAGTTAGAGACAGGTAACAAGACGGTAAGAGTTAGAGACAGGTAACAGTTAGAGACAGGTAACAGTTAGAGACAGGGGTTAGAGACAGGTAACAGTTAGAGACAGGAACAGTAAGATCCAGGGAACAGTTAGAGACAGGTAACAGTTAGAGACAGGTAACAGTTAGAGATGGGTAACAGAGAAGGTAACAGTTAGAGAGTAACAGAGACAGGTAACAGTTAGAGACAGATAACAGTTAGAGACTGGGAACAACTAGAGACGAGGGAACAGTTAGAGACAGGGAACAGTTAGAGACAGGTGGAAGGTAACAGTTAGAGACAGGGAACAGTTAGAGACAGATAACAGTTAGAGACTGGGAACAGACAGGTAGCAGAGGTAACAGTTAGAGACAGGGAACAGTTAGAGACAGGTAACAGAGACAGGTAACAGTTAGAGACAGGTAACAGTTAGAGACAGGTAACAGTTAGAGACAGGGGAGAGACAGGGAACAGTTAGAGACAGGGAAACAGTTAGAGACAGGTAACAGTTAGAGACAGGGAAACAGTTAGAGACAGATAACAGTTAGAGACTGGGAAAACAACTAGAGACAGGTAACAGTTAGAGACAGATAACAGTTAGAGACAGGTAACAGTTAGAGACAGGTAACAGAGACAGGTAACAGTTAGAGATAGGTAACAGAGACAGGTTACAGTTAGAGACAGGTAACAGAGACAGGTAACAGTTAGAGACAGGTAACAGAGACAGGTAACAGTTAGAGACAGGTAACAGACAGGTAACAGTTAGAGACAGGTAACGAGGAGACAGGTAACAGTTAGAGACAGGTAACAGAGACCGGGAACAGTTAGAAACAGGTAACAGTTAGAGACAGGTAACAGTTAGAGATAGGTAACAGAGACAGGTAACAGTTAGAGACAGGTAACAGAGACAGGTAACAGTTAGAGACAGGAACAGTTAGAGACAGGGAACAGTTAGAGACAGGGAACAGAGACAGGTAACAGTTAGAGATAGGTAACAGAGACAGGTAACAGAGACAGGTAACAGAGACAGGGAACAGAGACAGGGAACAGTTAGAGACAGGGAACAGTTAGAGACAGGTAACAGTTAGAGACAGGGAACAGAGACAGGTAACGGTTAGAGACAGGGAACAGTTAGAGACAGGGAACAGTTAGAGACAGGGAACAGTTAGAGACAGGGAACAGTTAGAGACAGATAACAGTTAGAGACTGGGAACAACTAGAGACAGGTAACAGTTAGAGACAGATAACAGTTAGAGACAGGGAACAGTTAGAGACAGGGAACAGTAAGAGACAGGGAACAACTAGAGACAGGGAACAGTTAGAGACAGATAACAGTTAGGACTGGGAACAGTTAGAGACAGGGAACAACTAGAGACAGGTAACAGTTAGAGACAGATAACAGTTAGAGATGGGTAACAGTTAGAGACAGGTAACAGTTAGAGACAGGTAACAGTTAGAGACAGGTAACAGTTAGAGACAGGTAACAGAGACAGGTAACAGTTAGAGATAGGTAACAGAGACAGGTAACAGTTAGAGACAGGTAACAGTTAAAGATAGGTAACAGAGACAGGTTACAGTTAGAGACAGGTAACAGAGACAGGTAACAGTTAGAGACAGGTAACAGAGACAGGTAACAGTTAGAGATAGGTAACAGAGACAGGTAACAGTTAGAGACAGGTAACAGAGACAGGTAACAGTTAGAGACAGGTAACAGTTAGAGACAGGTAACAGTTAGAGAAAGGAACAGTTAGAGACAGGAACAGTTAGAGACAGGGAACAGTTAGAGACAGGTAACAATTAGAGACAGGTAACAGAGACAGGTAACAGTTAGAGACAGGTAACAGAGACAGGTAACAGTTAGAGACAGGTAACAGTTAAGAGACAGGTAACAGTTAAGAGACAGGTAACAGTTAAGAGACAGGTAACAGTTAGAGACAGGAACAGTTAAGAGACAGGGAACAGTTAGAGACAGGGAACAGAGAAAGGAACAGTTAGAGACAGGGAACAGAGAAAGGTAACAGTTAGAGACAGGGAACAGTTAGAGACAGGGAACAGTTAGAGACTGAAAAGTTAGGACAGGGAACAGTTAGAGACTGGGAACAACTAGAGACAGGTAACAGTTACAGACAGATAACAGTTAGAGACAGGAACAGTTAGAGACAGGGAACAGTTAGAGACGGGAACAGTAAGAGACAGGTAACAGTTAGAGACAGGTAACAGTTGAGACAGGTAACAGTTAAGAGACATGTAACAGTTAGACCCAGAGAACAGTAAAGACAGGTAACAGTTAAGAGACAGGTAACAGTTAAGAGACAGGTAACAGTTAGAGACAGGTAACAGTTAAGAGACAGGTAACAGTTAGAGATAGGTAACAGAGACAGGTAACAGTTAGAGTCAGGTAACAGAGACAGGTAACAGTTAGAGACAGGTAACAGCCTTAGAGACAGGTAACAGTTAAGAGACAGGTAACAGTTAAGAGACAGGTAACAGTTAAGAGACAGGTAACAGTTAAGAGAAAGGTAACAGTTAGAGACAGGTAACAGTTAGAGATGTGTGTAACAGAGACAGGTAACAGTTGAGACAGGTAACAGTTAGAGACAGGTAAATGTTAAGAGACAGGTAACAGTTAAGAGACAGGTAACAGTTAAAGACAGGTAACAGTTAGAGACAGGTGACAGTTAAGAGACAGGTAACAGTTAAGAGACAGGTAACAGTTAGAGACAGGGAACAGTGTGAAATAGAGACAGGTAACAGTTAAGAGACAGGTAACAGTTAAGATGACATGTAACAGTTAAGAGACAGGTAACAGTTAGAGACAGGTAATAGTTAAGATTTGTGGTAACAGTTAGAGACAGGAACAGTTAGAGACAGGTAACAGTTAGAGACAGGTAATAGTTAGAGACAGGTAACAGTTGTGTGTGTGTGTGGTAACAGTTAGTGTGTGTGTTGTGTAATAACAGTTGTGGACAGTTAGAGACAGGTGTGTGTGTTAGAGACAGGAACAGTTAGAGACAGGGGATTGTTAATACAGGTAACAGTTAGAGACAGGTAATAGTTAAGAGACAGGTAACAGTTGAGACAGGTAACAGTTTGAGACAGTTAACCAGTTAAGAGACAGGGAACAGTTAGAGACAGGTAACAGTTAGAGACAGGTACCAGTTAGAGACAGGTAACAGTTAAGAGACAGGTGGATATAGAGGGGGAGGAGGGAGGTACCATGTTGGACAGGGAACAGTTGTGTAATACCATGTGGACAGTTAGAGACAGGGAACAGTTAGAGACAGGTAACAGCTAGAGACAGGTAATAGTTAAGAGACAGGTAACAGTTAAGAGACAGGGAACAGTTAGAGTCGAGGAACAGTTAGAGACAGGTAACAGTTAGAGACCATGTGGAACAGTAAAGAGACAGGGAACAGTTAGAGACAGGTAACAGTTAAGAGACAGGTAACAGTTAGAGACAGGGAACAGTTAGAGAAAGGAAACAGTTAGAGACAGGAACAGTTAGAGACAGGTAACAGTTGGAAAGGGAACAGTTGAGACAGGGACAGTTAGAGACAGGTAACAGTTAAGAGACTGGTAACAGGGTCTTGTGATGCGAACAGGAAATAGAGGGGGAGAGGGGGAGACAGGACATATGCGATTTGGAGGGGTTATACCATGTTGAAACAGGGGGAGACAGGACATATACCGTATTTGTGGGGGTTATACCATGTTGAAATAGAGGGGGAGACAGGACATATACTGTATTTGTGAGGGGTTATACCATGTGGAAATAGAGGGGGAGACAGGACATATACCGTATTTGTGGGGTTATACCATGTTGAAATAGAGGGGAGACAGGACATATACCATGTGGACATTTTGGAGGGGGTTATACCATGTTGAAATGGGGGAAGTTGTGACATACCATGTGGACATAGAGGAGGAGGAGGTCCTACCATGCTGGATGGGAGAGTTGTGTAATACCATGTGGACATGGAGGGAGGAGGGGAGGTCCTACCATGCTGGATGGGAGAGTTGTGTTATACCATGTGGACATGGAGGGAGGAGGGAGGTCCTACCATGCTGGATGGGAGAGTTGTGTAATACCATGTGGACATAGAGGAGGAGGGAGGTCCTACCATGCTGGATGGGAGAGTTGTGTAATACCATGTGGACATGGAGGGAGGTCCTACCATGCTGGATGGGAGAGTTGTGTAATACCATGTGGACATGGAGGGAGGGAGGAGGTCCTACCATGCTGGATGGGAGAGTTGTGTAATACCATGTGGACATGGAGGGGAGGAGGGAGGTCCTACCATGCTGGATGGGAGAGTTGTGTAATACCATGTGGACATAGAGGGAGGTCCTACCATGTTGGATGGGAGAGTTGTGTAATACCATGTGGACATAGAGGGAGGAGGGAGGTCCTACCATGCTGGATGGGAGAGTTGTGTAATACCATGTGGACATGGAGGGAGGAGGAGGTCCTACCATGCTGGATGGGAGAGTTGTGTAATACCATGTTAGAGGACATGGAGGGAGGTCCTACCATGCTGGATGTTGTGTAATACCATGTGGACATGGAGGGAGGGAGGAGGAGGTCCTACCATGCTGGATGGGAGAGTTGTGTAATACCATGTGGACATGAGGGAGGAGGGAGGTCCTACCATGCTGGATGGGAGAGTTGTGTTATACCATGTGGACATGGAGGGAGGAGGGAGGTCCTACCATGCTGGATGGGAGAGTTGTGTAATACCATGTGGACATGGAGGGAGGAGGGAGGTCCTACCATGCTGGATGGGAGAGTTGTGTAATACCATGTGGACATAGAGGGAGGAGGGAGGTCCTACCATGCTGGATGGGAGAGTTGTGTAATACCATGTGGACATGGAGGGAGGAGGGAGGTCCTACCATGCTGGATGGGAGAGTTGTGTAATACCATGTGGACATGGAGGGAGGAGGGAGGTCCTACCATGCTGGATGGGAGAGTTGTGTAATACCATGTGGACATGGAGGAGGAGGGAGGTCCTACCATGCTGGATGGGAGAGTTGTGTAATACCATGTGGACATAGAGGGAGGAGGGAGGTCCTACCATGCTGGATGGGAGAAAGTTGTGTAATACCATGTGGACATGGAGGGAGGAGGGAGGTCCTACCATGCTGGATGGGAGAGTTGTGTAATACCATGTGGACATGGAGGGAAGTCCTACCATGCTGGATGGGAGGGAACACTGTACTTATACCATGTGGACATGGAGGGAGGAGGGAGGTCCTACCATGCTGGATGGGAGAGTTGTGTAATACCATGTGGACATGGAGGGAGGAGGGGAGGTCCTACCATGCTGGATGGGATAGTTGTGTAATACCATGTGGACATGGAGGGAGGAGGAGGTCCTACCATGCTGGATGGGAGAGTTGTGTAATACCATGTGGACATGGAGGGAGGAGGGAGGTCCTACCATGCTGGATGGGAGAGTTGTGTTATACCATGTGGACATGGAGGGAGGAGGGAGGTCCTACCATGCTGGATGGGAGAGTTGTGTTATACCATGTGGACATGGAGGGAGGAGGGAGGTCCTACCATGCTGGATGGGAGAGTTGTGTTATACCATGTGGACATAGAGGGAGGTCCTACCATGCTGGATGGGAGAGTTGTGTAATACCATGTGGACATGGAGGGAGGTCCTACCATGCTGGATGGGAGAGTTGTGTAATACCATGTGGACATAGAGGGAGGTCCTACCATGTTGGATGGGAGAGTTGTGTTATACCATGTGGACATGGAGGGAGGAGGGAGGTCCTACCATGCTGGATGGGAGAGTTGTGTTATACCATGTGGACATAGAGGGAGGTCCTACCATGCTGGATGGGAGAGTTGTGTAATACCATGTGGACATGGAGGGAGGAGGGAGGTCCTACCATGCTGGATGGGAGAGTTGTGTTATACCATGTGGACATAGAGGGAGGTCCTACCATGCTGGATGGGAGAGTTGTGTAATACCATGTGGACATGGAGGGAGGTCCTACCATGCGGGATGGGAGAGTTGTGTAATACCATGTGGACATAGAGGGAGGTCCTACCATGTTGGATGGGAGAGTTGTGTAACACCATGTGGACATGGAGGGAGGAGGGAGGTCCTACCATGCTGGATGGGAGAGTTGTGTAATACCATGTGGACATGGAGGGAGGAGGGAGGTCCTACCATGCTGGATGGGAGAGTTGTGTAATACCATGTGGACATGGAGGGAGGAGGGAGGTCCTACCATGCTGGATGGGAGAGTTGTGTAATACCATGTGGACATGGAGGGAGGAGGGAGGTCCTACCATGCTGGATGGGAGAGTTGTGTTATACCATGTGGACATGGAGGGAGGAGGGAGGTCCTACCATGCTGGATGGGAGAGTTGTGTAATACCATGTGGACATGGAGGGAGGAGGGAGGTCCTACCATGCTGGATGGGAGAGTTGTGTAATACCATGTGGACATGGAGGGAGGTCCTACCATGCTGGATGGGAGAGTTGTGTTATACCATGTGGACATAGAGGGAGGAGGGAGGTCCTACCATGCTGGATGGGAGAGTTGTGTAATACCATGTGGACATAGAGGGAGGAGGGAGGTCCTACCATGCTGGATGGGAGAGTTGTGTAATACCATGTGGACATGGAGGGAGGAGGGAGGTCCTACCATGCTGGATGGGAGAGTTGTGTTATACCATGTGGACATAGAGGGAGGAGGGAGGTCCTACCATGCTGAATGGGAGAGTTGTGTAATACCATGTGGACATAGAGGGAGGAGGGAGGTCCTACCATGCTGGATGGGAGAGTTGTGTAATACCATGTGGACATGGAGGGAGGAGGGAGGTCCTACCATGCTGGATGGGAGAGTTGTGTAATACCATGTGGACATAGAGGGAGGTCCTACCATGCTGGATGGGAGAGTAGTGTAATACCATGTGGACATGGAGGGAGGAGGGAGGTCCTACCATGCTGGATGGGAGAGTTGTGTAATACCATGTGGACATGGAGGGAGGAGGGAGGTCCTACCATGCTGGATGGGAGAGTTGTGTAATACCATGTGGACATGGAGGGAGGAGGGAGGTCCTACCATGCTGGATGGGAGAGTTGTGTAATACCATGTGGACATGGAGGGAGGAGGGAGGTCCTACCATGCTGGATGGGAGAGTTGTGTAATACCATGTGGACATAGAGGGAGGTCCTACCATGCTGGATGGGAGAGTTGTGTAATACCATGTGGACATGGAGGGAGGAGGGAGGTCCTACCATGCTGGATGGGAGAGTTGTGTAATATCATGTGGACATGGAGGGAGGTCCTACCATGCTGGATGGGAGAGTTGTGTTATACCATGTGGACATGGAGGGAGGTCCTACCATGCTGGATGGGAGAGTTGTGTAATACCATGTGGACATGGAGGGAGGAGGGAGGTCCTACCATGCTGAATGGGAGAGTTGTGTAATACCATGTGGACATGGAGGGAGGAGGGAGGTCCTACCATGCTGGATGGGAGAGTTGTGTAATACCATGTGGACATGGAGGGAGGAGGGAGGTCCTACCATGCTGGATGGGAGAGTTGTGTTATACCATGTGGACATGGAGGGAGGAGGGAGGTCCTACCATGCTGAATGGGAGAGTTGTGTTATACCATGTGGACATAGAGGGAGGAGGGAGGTCCTACCATGCTGGATGGGAGAGTTGCGTGTCGACCCAGTACTACTGCTGGATCCATACTTCTCCAAAAGCTCTGAAAACTCTCTCCTGTAAGAAACCAAAGGGGTAAATAATGACACATCCCCAACAACAAGTATACTGTTACAACTGAACTATAACACTGTACTCACAGCCACACGGCCACACGGCCACACAGCCACACGGCCACACTGTACACACGGCCACACAGCCACAAGAACCCCAAATCATATCACACCCACTATCTCACCCCCCAGAGAACCCCAAATCATATCACACCCACTATCTCACACCCCACAGAACCCCAAATAATATCACATCCACTATCTCACACCCCACAGAATCCCAAATAATATCACATCCACTATCTCACACCCCACAGAATCCCTAAATGACCCTTCCAGAAAAAGCTGACGTCTTGATAGAATATCAACAGCTACAGTATAAGGGTGAAAGTGTGTTTTTAAAGTAAAGGTGTTGCTGTGTAGCTCCCCTGCTGAATACACACTATCACCCACTAATCCCATTGTTGTTGGCTCTAGAATGGAGGCTTAATACACTGCCTGAGAGAGAGAGAGAGAGAGAGAGAGAGAGAGAGAGAGAGAGAGAGAGAGAGAGAGAGAGAGAGAGAGAGAGAGAGAGAGAGAGAGAGAGAGAGAGAGAGAGAGAGAGAGAGAGAAAGAAAGAGGGGGGGGGAGTGGGGGATAAAGAGAGAGAGAGCGAGAGAGAGAACATTTCCTGGTATTCCCTCAGTGTCATTGTTATGATCTTAAAAATAAATTGGATTGTGGACGGATTTCCGTGACCAGGTACATCCACTGAATGATCCCCTAATCAACTCTGAGATCTTCTTGGAATGACGGGCATTGCTCAAATCAAATCAAATTTTATTTGTCACATACACATGGTTAGCAGATGTTAATGCGAGTGTAGCGAAATGCTTGTGCTTCTAGTTCCGACAATGCAGTGATAACCAACAAGTAATCTAACTAACAATTCCAAAACTACTGTCTTATACACAGTGTAAGGGGATAAGGAACATGTACATAAGGATATATGAATGAGTGATGGTACAGAGCAGCATACAGTAGATGTTATCGAGTACAGTATATACATATGAGATGAGTGTGTAGACAAAGTAAACAAAGTGGCATAGTTAAAGTGGCTAGTGATACATGTATTACATAAGGATGCAGTCGATGATGTAGAGTACAGTACATACATATGCATATGAGATGAATAATGTAGGGTAAGTAACATTATATAATGTAGCATTGTTTAAAGTGGCTAGTGATATATTTACATCATTTCCCATCAATTCCCATTATTAAAGTGGCTGGAGTTGGGTCAGTGTCAATGACAGTGTGTTGGCAGCAGCCACTCAATGTTAGTGGTGGCTGTTTAACAGTCTGATGGCCTTGAGATAGAAGCTGTTTTTCAGTCTCTCGGTCCCAGCTTTGATGCACCTGTACTGACCTCACCTTCTGGATGATAGCGGGGTGAACAGGCAGTGGTTCGGGTGGTTGATGTCCTTGATGATCTTTATGGCCTTCCTGTAACATCGGGTGGTGTAGGTATCCTGGAGGGCAGGTAGTTTGCCCCCGGTGATGCGTTGTGCAGTCCTCACTACCCTCTGGAAAGCCTTACGGTTGAGGGCGGAGCAGTTGCCGTACCAGGCGGTGATACAGCCCGCCAGGATGCTCTCGATTGTGCATCTGTAGAAGTTTGTGAGTGCTTTTGGTGACAAGCCGAATTTCTTCAGCCTCCTGAGGTTGAAGAGGCGCTGCTGCGCCTTCTTCACGACGCTGTCAGTGTGAGTGGACCAATTCAGTTTGTCTGTGATGTGTATGCCGAGGAACTTAAAACTTGCTACCCTCTCCACTACTGTTCCATCGATGTGGATAGGGGGGTGTTCCCTCTGCTGTTTCCTGAAGTCCACAATCATCTCCTTAGTTTTGTTGACGTTGAGTGTGAGGTTATTTTCCTGACACCACACTCCGAGGGCCCTCACCTCCTCCCTGTAGGCCGTCTCGTCGTTGTTGGTAATCAAGCCTACCACTGTTGTGTCGTCCACAAACTTGATGATTGAGTTGGAGGCGTGCGTGTCCATGCAGTCGTGGGTGAACAGGGAGTACAGGAGAGGGCTCAGAACGCACCCTTGTGGGGCCACCGTGTTGAGGATCAGCGGGGAGGAGATGTTGTTGCCTACCCTCACCACCTGGGGGCGGCCCGTCAGGAAGTCCAGTACCCAGTTGCACAGGGCGGGGTCGAGACCCAGGGTCTCGAGCTTGATGACGAGCCTGGAGGGTACTATGGTGTTGAATGCCGAGCTGTAGTCGATGAACAGCATTCTCACATAGGTATTCCTCTTGTCCAGGTGGGTTAGGGCAGTGTGCAGTGTGGTTGAGATTGCATCGTCTGTGGACCTATTTGGGCGGTAAGCAAATTGGAGTGGGTCTAGGGTGTCAGGTAGGGTGGAGGTGATATGGTCCTTGACTAGTCTCTCAAAGCACTTCATGATGACGGAAGTGAGTGCTACGGGGCGGTAGTCATTTAGCTCAGTTACCTTAGCTTTCTTGGGAACAGGAACAATGGTGGCCCTCTTGAAGCATGTGGGAACACCAGACTGGTATAGGGATTGATTGAATATGTCCATAAACACACCGGCCAGCTGGTCTGCGCATGCTCTGAGGGCGCGGCTTGGTATAATATGCTTTTTTCTGGAACAACTGTAGAGGAAAGGTGGTATTTCATCTCACTTGCGCATTGATTTTTTTTTTCAATTTGACCGATATTTATTTGACTAGGCAAGTCAGTTAAGAACAAATTCTTATTTTCAATGACGGCCTAGGAACAGTGGGATAACTGCCTGTTCAGGGGCAGAACGACAGATTTGTACTTTGTCAGCTCGGGGGTTTGAACTTGCAACTGTTCCGGTTACTAGTCCCAACGCTCTAACCACTAGGCTACCCTGCCGCCCCAATTTAATGTGTTCCTCTTCCTGTATCATCTTCCTATATCCAGTCCTTATTGCAGATTCCCCACCTGGACCAGAAGCAGCTAACACTGACGTATGGTCTACACCTTCCTAGGGGTCGGGGGTAAAGGGCCGGTGGTAAGGGGTCGGGGGTAAAGGGCCGGTGGTAAGGGGTCGGGGGTAAAGGGCCGGTGGTAAGGGGTCGGGGTGAGGGGTCGGGGTAAAGGGCCGGTGGTAAGGGGCCGATGGTAAGGGGTTGGGGGTAAAGGGTCGTGGGTAAGGGGTCGGGGGTAAGGGGTCGTGGGTAAGGGGTCGGTGGTAAGGGGTCGGGGGTAAGGGGTCGGTGGTAAGGGGTCGGGGGGTAAGGGGTCGGTGGTAAGGGGTCGGGGGTAAGGGGTCGGGGATAAAGGGCCGGTGGTAAGGGGTCGGGTATAGGGGTCGGTGGTAAGGGGTCGGGGGTAAGGGGTCGGGGGTAGGGTGTCGGTGGTAAGGGGTCGGGGGTAAGGGGTCGGGGGTAAGGGGTCGGGGGTAAGGAGTCGGGGTAAGGGGTCGGTGGTAAGGGGTCGTGGTAAGGGGTCGGGGGTAAGGGGTCGGGGGTTAAGGGGTCGGTGATAAGGGGTCGGGTGTAAGGGGTCGTGGGGTAAGGGGGTAAGGGGTCGGGGGTAAGGGGTTGTGGGGTAAGGGATCGGTGGTAAGGGGTCGGGGGGAAGGGGTCGGTGGTAAGGGGTCGGGGGTAAGGGGTCGGTGCTAAACTTTATTTCTTGAACTGCATTGTTGATTAATCGCTTGTAAGTAAGCATGTGACAAATAACTTTTCATTTGTTTTGATTTGACTGTCAGTTATGGGTCAGCAGTATCTTTCCTGTTGCCTGGCGACTCCAACTGAATTCTTCCTCTATGTTCGCTACGTACTCAGTCTGAGACGGCCATCATTGAAGTCATTTGTGGTGATGAGGGGTGTTGTTCAAAACAAACCAATCAGAGTATGAAAGCCAATGAAGAATTTTAACAACGCTACTTTACCCACATGTGTTCTGGCCATCGGTTTCCGGGACCAATCAGAACGGTTAGAATGTGTTTGCGTTCTAGAAATCGTAGGGGAGGTTCTCAGATCTAGACTCATTTGGAAAAGTCCCCCAGACAGGAAGGATGTCCCCTTTCTGACCCCAGACAGGAAGGATGTCCCCTCTCTGACCCCAGACAGGAAGGATGGCCCCTCTCCGACCCCAGACAGGAAGGATGGCCCCTCTCCGACCCCAGACAGGAAGGATGGCCCCTCTCCGACCCCAGACAGGAAGGATGGCCCCTCTCTGACCCCAGACAGGAAGGATGTCCCCTCTCTGACCCCAAACAGGAGGGATTAGACTGATCTGATCAGCTATGTGGTGCTCTTCAACATGGCCTAGTTGGCTTTGTGGGTGTGTGCTGTGTGTGTGTGTGGGAGGGGGGGGGGATGTCCAGTCTGAATCTCTGGTATATTTAACCTCACTGCAGGGGGATGTCCATTCTGAATCTCTGGTATATTTAACCTCACTGCAGGGGAATGTCCAGTCTGAATCTCTGGTATATTTAACCTCACTGCAGGGGGATGTCCATTCTGAATCTCTGGTATATTTAACCTCACTGCAGGGGAATGTCCAGTCTGAATCTCTGGTATATTTAACCTCACTGCAGGGGAATGTCCAGTCTGAATCTCTGGTATATTTATCCTCACGGCGTGTCTTCCTTCATATCACCATCAGGATGGGCTGCTGAGACAGACGGATTAACAACCTCAGAGGTCACATAGGGTCACGTGGTGATCTGATGTCACTAGCGGGACTGACTGGTGGTTAAGGTGGCTAACACCAAAGACACCATCTCTAGCAGTCTGGAGTCTCACTAATGGGAATGAAGAACTGGAGCCATTGAGCTACTGTAAATAAATATCAATTTGGGGGGTTTAAATGTTGGTCTATATTTTGTCTATATTTAGTTATATTGTAAGTGTATATTTCAACAGGATTCCCTGGTTAAATAGAGGTTGGTTCTAGCTTCATATTTAGTTATATTGTAAGTGTTCATTTCAACAGGATTCCCTGGTTAAATAGAGGTTGGTTCTAGCTTCATATTTAGTTATATTGTAAGTGTTCATTTCAACAGGATTCCCTGGTTAAATAGAGGTTGGTTCCAGCTTCATATTTAGTTATATTGTAAGTGTTTATTAATACAGGATTCCCTGGTTAAATAGAGGTTGGTTCTAGCTTCATATTCCCTTTCTATTTCTGACCCCCTCTCATCACAGATCAATGGTACTAAGGCTTTAATCTCTGGTATATTTAACAGCCAGGTTAATATTACTGCGTAGTGGACCCAAATAGCACGGAGGAGATACAGAACGAGGGGGAGAATAGGGGAAAGAATTAGAGAGAGGGAGAGGGGGATTAGAGAGAGAGAGATGAAGAGAGGAAGGCACAGAAACAGAAAGGCATAATCCCTCCATCCTCTCCTCTCCTTTCCCCTCCTGTCTCCTCTCCTTTCCCCTCCTGTCTCCTCCTCTCCTCTCCTTCCCCTCCTGTCTCCTCCTCTCCTCTCCTCTCCTTTCCCCTCCTGTCTCCTCTCCTTTCCCTCCTGTCTCCTCCTCTCCTCTCCTTCCCCTCCTGTCTCCTCCTCTCCTCTCCTTCCCCTCCTGTCTCCTCCCTCTCCTCTCCTTTCCCCTCCTGTCTCCTCCCCTCTCCTCTCCTTTCCCCTCCTGTCTCCTCCTCTCCTCTCCTTTCCCCTCCTGTCTCCTCCTCTCCTCTCCTTTCCCCTCCTGTCTCCTCCTCTCCTCTCCTCTCCTCTCCTTTCCCCTCCTGTCTCCTCCCTCTCCTCTCCTTTCCCTCCTGTCTTCTCCTCTCCTCCTCTCCTCTCCGTTCCCCTCCTCTCCTCTCCTTTCCCCTCCTGTCTCCTCCTCTCCTCTCCTTTCTCCTCCTCTCCTCTTCATGCCTCCTGTCTCCTCTCCTCTCCTTTCCCCTCCTGTCTCCTCCTCTCCTCTCCTCTCCTCTCCTTTCCCCTCCTGTCTCCTCCTCTCCTCTCCTTTCCCCTCCTGTCTTCTCCTCTCCTCCTCTCCTCTCCTTTCCCCTCCTGTCTCCTCCTCTCCTCTCCTTCCCCTCCTGTCTCCTCCTCTCCTCTCCTTTCCCCTCCTGTCTCCTCCTCTCCTCTCCTTTCCCCTCCTGTCTCCTCCTCTCCTCCTCTCCTCTTCATGCCTCCTGTCTCCTCCTCTCCATCCCTCCTGTCTTGGCCTGTGTGTTGAGCTCTGAGGGTTAGTTAAGGCACAGAACACAGATTATAGAATGATGTGAGAAGCACAGGCTCATCTCCTGAGCCTCCTTTCCTGCCTGTAGACTGCTTTCCTGCCAGTAGCCTACTTTCCTGCCTGTAGACTGATTTCCTGTCTGTAGCCTGATTTCCTGTCTGTTGACCGCTTTCCTGCCTGTAGACTGCTTTCCTGCCTGTAGTCCGCTTTCCTGCCTGTAGAATGTAGCCTGCTTTCCTGCCTGTAGCCTGCTTTCCTGCCAGTAGCCTGCTTTCCTGCCAGTAGCCTGATTTCCTGCCAGTAGCCTGCTTTCCTGCCAGTAGCCTGATTTCCTGTCTGTAGCCTGCTTTCCTGCCAGTAGCCTGCTTTCCTGCCAGTAGCCTGATTTCCTGCCTGTAGCCTGCTTTCCTGAATGTAACCTGCTTTCCTGTCTGTAGCCTGATTACCTGCCTGTAGCCTGCTTTCCTGCCAGTAGCCTGATTTCCTGCCTGTAGCCTGCTTTCCTGCCTGTAGCCTGATTTCCTGCCTGTAGCCTGCTTTCCTGTCTGTAGCCTGATTTCCTGCCTGTAGCCTGCTTTCCTGTCTGTAGCCTGATTTCATGCCTGTAGCCTGCTTTCCTGTCTGTAGCCTGATTACCTGCCTGTAGCCTGCTTTCCTGCCAGTAGCCCGATTTCCTGCCTGTAACCTGCTTTCCTGTCTGTAGCCTGATTTCCTGCCTGTAGCCTGCTTTCCTGTCTGTAGCCTGATTACCTGCCTGTAGCCTGCTTTCCTGCCAGTAGCCCGATTTCCTGCCTGTAACCTGCTTTCCTGTCTGTAGCCTGATTTCCTGCCTGTAGCCTGCTTTCCTGCCAGTAGCCCGATTTCCTGCCTGTAACCTGCTTTCCTGTCTGTAGCCTGATTTCCTGCCTGTAGCCTGCTTTTCTGCATGTAGTCCGCTTTCCCACCTGTAGCCTGCTTTCCTGCCTGTAGCCAGTAGCATGCTTCACTGTATGTAATGCCTGTAGCTTGAACACTCTGTAGCCTGCCTAATTGTGTGTGTGTGTGTGTGTGTGTGTGTGTGTGTGTGTGTGTGTGTGTGTGTGTGTGTGTGTGTGTGTGTGTGTGTGTGCGTGCGTGCGTGCGTGCGTGCGTGCGTGCGTGCGTGCGTGCGTGCGTGCGTGCGTGCGTGCGTGACAGCTAGTGTGACCTGGTTTTATGCTGACTCACAATGTCAAAACTGACCACCCGGTCGGTTGTTGCCATGGCATCGTGGTTAGATTAGCAACCTGGCTAAATGTTAAATGCTAAAAACAATAGGCTACCAGATGGCAGAATATGATGAGTGGGGGATGCAGGTTCTCTCTGTTAATGTTCTGACAGATATAACCTTCCACTGGCTGTTTAGAGCAAATCAAGACTTCATCACGTAGTAAAAGTTATATTTGACTGTGTTTCCTGTGTAATGTGGTTCCCTTCCCTGACTTTCAAATCAAATCAAATGTTACTGGTTACATACACTTATTTTGCAGATGCTTATGTTTCTAGGGCTAACAGTGCAGCAATACCGAGCATTACCAAACAATACACACAAATCCTTAAAACATTTCAAGAAAGAAACCAAGAAATATCAGAACAAGCAATGTCCAGAATATGAATATATACAGTGCATTCGGAAATAATTCAGACCCCTTGACTTTTTCCACATTTTGTTACGTTACAGCCTTATTCTAAAATGGATGGGGAAAAAAGTGTGTTCCTCATCAATCTACACACAATAACCAACAATGACATCACAATACCCCATAATAACATCACAATACCCCATAATGACATCACAATACCCCATAATGACATCACAATAATGACACCCATAATAACAAAGCGAAAACAGGTTTGTAGACATTTCTGCGTGTATTAAAAATGTAAAAAACTGAAATATCTTATTTTGGTGGTCTCAACCTCTGCTGTGAGACTTGAAATTTTGCTCATCTGCATCCTGTTCCCATTGATCATCCTTGAAATGTTTTGGGGCGTCCCAGCCCAAAAACCCTTCCCAAAATGTCCCCCATGCCACTGCCAGGGTTATTCATAGCCAAAGAAACTCTCAACGCCTTGCCAACCATCTGGTTTATCCACAAAATTATTCATTTTTACTTTGAATAATTTAAAAAATGGCATCTTTTTAATAATCAACATTTTTGAGAGGAGGAGGAAGAGAAGGAGGAGAAGGAGTAGGAGGAGCAGAAGGAGGAAGAGGAGGAGGACAGGCAGGCCAAGTTGAGAGATAAAGGACATACAGATACAGATGGACATGGAGCACGATTGGAGTTCCAAACCGACACAAAACACCTGATAGCTGAAATTCAGACTTCAGACACAAATGCGGATAACAGACCCTCACATCAGCGACCCAATTTGTGTTGACGCTAAAGTTGTGATTAAGTGTATTGACACTAAAGCCTACAGAATGTGGCCAATGATACGTGGTCGTGTGCATCTCATATCTAGACGCGGTGCTCAGGGCCTACCTGGCTTCCTCGTCTCTGGCGATCAGAAGGCGCATTTGGTTGCTGGAGGACGCTGATCTCAGAACGTCTACTGCTCTGTTATAAAACAAAAAAGTGAATGTCTTGACGACATCAACACAAATTTCACTGGTCTTTTGGTATTTTTCCAATGAAGAGAGAGTTGTTGTTTTATTGTTGAACCTACCTTTCACTGGTGACCCCTAGTAAACTCTCCCCATTCACCTCCAAGATCTGGTCTCCCGCCTGGAGGTGTCCTGGTGAGGTGAGAGGTCAACACAAGGTCACAGGTCAAACAGTGATGTCATCAAGGTGAGGATTAATCACATCATATGATCTCATCAGAATATGAAGTATAAGAGAGGTTGGTTCAGTGAAAATCACGCTTGTACGATGAGTAACCTTGCCTCAGTCAAGAGTCCCGAAAACTTGTTTTGGCTCCCCAACCTATAGCTCAGCGGGGTAATGGTCTTGTGGCGGGCAGACGACCCAGAGTTCAGGGGGCACCTTTTACCTGGAATATCTAAGCATAACAAACCAGGGCCTGTGTTCACAAAGCCTCTCAGACTGGGAGAGCTCATCTAGGATCTGGTATCCACCTGTCTTATTCAATATTATCTAATAGGCTAAACTGATCCGAGATTTGCACTCCTAATCTGAGAGACTTTGTGAATAGGCCCCAGGTATTTTAAATCTGATTTAAATAACAAGAGCCCTATTGGCTGGTATCGTGTGAACACTAATCACGTCTCTTCCAGACAAGGGAAAGTAAGAAGAGCACTTAAGGGGAGTATACAATCTGTAGACGGTATAGACTAAGAGTAAACAAAGAGATGAAAACTGTTGAGAGGGACCTTCCTGCACCTTCCTTGACCGCTGAAGGAGACGTGTTAATCAGTGATATGTCTCTATCTCTTTATCCCACCAGAACTGACCTCAGAACAAACAGTTAATCATCATTTGCAAATAAATTCATTAAAAAATCCTACAATGTGATTTTCTGGATTTTTTCTTCTTCTCATTTTGTCTGTCATAGTTGAAGTGCACCTATGATGAAAATTACAGGCCTCTCATCTTTTTAAGTGGGAGAACTTGCACAATTGGTGGCTGACTAAATACTTTTTTGCCCCACTGTATATAGTGCACTACTTTGACCAAAGCCCTCTATGTGCCCTTGTCCAAAGTAGTTCTCTACATAGTGAATAGGGTACCAAATCAGACACAACCCTAGAGGAGATTGTTTGGAAGTGGAGTAATTTAAGGACCCTATATGATAAACACATTACCATCTCTTCCTCGGGGATAACCTTATTGGGATTGTGTCTAGCTAGGGCCTTTCTCTTTGGACCAGGCGATCTGTGTTCGCAACCCACTAGAGACCTGGTCCTTCTCCCTCAGTTCATTACGATATGATATAACCAATCTGGGATCCCGACCCACTAGAGACCTGGTCCTTCTCCCTCTGTTCATTACGATATGATATAACCAATCTGGGATCCCGACCCACTAGAGACCTGGTCCTTCTCCCTCAGTTCATTACAATATGATATAACCAATCTGGGATCCCGACCCACTAGAGACCTGGTCCTTCTCCCTCAGTTCATTACGATATGATATAACCAATCTGGGATCCCGACCCACTAGAGACCTGGTCCTTCTCACTCAGTTCATTACGATATGATATAACCAATCTGGGATCCCGACCCACTAGAGACCTGGTCCTTCTCCCTCAGTTCATTACGATATGATATAACCAATCTGGGATCCCGACCCACTAGAGACCTGGTCCTTCTCCCTCAGTTCATTACGATATGATATAACCAATCTGGGATCCCGACCCACTAGAGACCTGGTCCTTCTCCCTCAGTTCATTACGATATGATATAACCAATCTGGGATCCCGACCCACTGGAGACCTGGTCCTTCTCCCTCAGTTCATTACGATATGATATAACCAATCTGGGATACCGACTCACTAGAGACCTGGTCCTTCTCCCTCAGTTCATTACAATATGATATAACCAATCTGGGATCCCGACCCACTAGAGACATGGTCCTTCTCCCTCTGTTCATTACGATATGATATAACCAATCTGGGATCCCGACCCACTAGAGACCTGGTCCTTCTCCCTCAGTTCATTACAATATGATATAACCAATCTGGGATCCCGACCCCCTAGAGACATGGTCCTTCTCCCTCTGTTCATTACGATATGATATAACCAATCTGGGATCCCGACCCCCTAGAGACCTGGTCCTTCTCCCTCAGTTCATTACGATATGATATAACCAATCTGGGATCCCGAACCACTAGAGACCTGGTCCTTCTCCCTCAGTTCATTACAATATGATATAACCAATCTGGGATCCCGACCCACTAGAGACCTGGTCCTTCTCCCTCAGTTCATTACGATATGATATAACCAATCTGGGATCCCGACCCACTAGAGACCTGGTCCTTCTCCCTCAGTTCATTACAATATGATATAACCAATCTGGGATCCCGACCCAGTAGAGACCTGGTCCTTCTCCCTCAGTTCATTACGATATGATATAACACAGAGTTGTGCAAACTGTACATCATAGCAATGCAGTTAGTTCCATTCACTACAGTAGGGATAGTAACAATGGTACATTTGATTAATTTAGTCAATTTCTGGAGCCCAAGGGACAAGTTACATAAGTCACTGGTCTAAAAGACTTGATGAGTTTATCTGATATGAGCTGTAGCAGAGAGCATGTTCTACATAACTTATTTTAAATAACCATGTTTTAACAGTCCAAATACCCAGACTTAGTAGTAGGTCTTCTGGGTAGAAGAAAATAGAATGTTATATAGTGCGTGACATTTTTGAAAAATGAGTTTGCTTTAAATGCTAGGATGTCGTAGTCATTTAGACTTTTCATTTGGTAGAATTCACTGCACACTATTGAAGAAGATATTTGTCTTTCAAGACGCACTTGTGTCTGACAACAGCTGATAACAGTCTGTACTCATATAGACCTCTATACTGACACTGTAGTAAGTCTCCATAGTAACAGTCTGTACTCATATAGACCTCTATACTGACACTGTAGTAAGTCTCCATAGTAACAGAGTCTGTACTCATATAGACCTCTATACTGACACTGTAGTAAGTCTCCATAGTAACAGTCTGTACTCATATAGACCTCTATACTGACACTGTAGTAAGTCTCCATAGTAACAGAGCCTGTACTCATATAGACCTCTATACTGACACTGTAGTAAGTCTCCATGGTAACAGATCTGTACTCATATAGACCTCTATACTGACACTGTAGTAAGTCTCCATAGTAACAGAGTCTGTACTCATATAGACCTCTATACTGACACTGTAGTAAGTCTCCATAGTAACAGTCTGTACTCATATAGACCTCTATACTGACACTGTAGTAAGTCTCCATAGTAACAGAGCCTGTACTCATATAGACCTCTATACTGACACTGTAGTAAGTCTCCATGGTAACAGATCTGTACTCATATAGACCTCTATACTGACACTGTAGTAAGTCTCCATAGTAACAGAGTCTGTACTCATATAGACCTCTATACTGACACTGTAGTAAGTCTCCATAGTAACAGTCTGTACTCATATAGACCTCTATACTGACACTGTAGTAAGTCTCCATAGTAACAGAGCCTGTACTCATATAGACCTCTATACTGACACTGTAGTAAGTCTCCATAGTAACAGTCTGTACTCATATAGACCTCTATACTGACACTGTAGTAAGTCTCCATAGTAACAGAGTCTGTACTCATATAGACCTCTATACTGACACTGTAGTAAGTCTCCATAGTAACAGTCTGTACTCATATAGACCTCTATACTGACACTGTAGTAAGTCTCCATAGTAACAGAGCCTGTACTCATATAGACCTCTATACTGACACTGTAGTAAGTCTCCATGGTAACAGATCTGTACTCATATAGACCTCTATACTGACACTGTAGTAAGTCTCCATAGTAACAGAGTCTGTACTCATATAGACCTCTATACTGACACTGTAGTAAGTCTCCATAGTAACAGTCTGTACTCATATAGACCTCTATACTGACACTGTAGTAAGTCTCCATAGTAACAGAGCCTGTACTCATATAGACCTCTATACTGACACTGTAGTAAGTCTCCATGGTAACAGATCTGTACTCATATAGACCTCTATACTGACACTGTAGTAAGTCTCCATAGTAACAGAGTCTGTACTCATATAGACCTCTATACTGACACTGTAGTAAGTCTCCATAGTAACAGTCTGTACTCATATAGACCTCTATACTGACACTGTAGTAAGTCTCCATAGTAACAGAGCCTGTACTCATATAGACCTCTATACTGACACTGTAGTAAGTCTCCATAGTAACAGTCTGTACTCATATAGACCTCTATACTGACACTGTAGTAAGTCTCCATAGTAACAGAGTCTGTACTCATATAGACCTCTATACTGACACTGTAGTAAGTCTCCATAGTAACAGTCTGTACTCATATAGACCTCTATACTGACACTGTAGTAAGTCTCCATAGTAACAGAGTCTGTACTCATATAGACCTCTATACTGACACTGTAGTAGGTCTCCATAGTAACAGAGTCTGTAATCATATGCACCTCTATACTGACACTGTAGTAAGTCTACATAGTAACAGAGTCTGTACTCATATAGACCTCTATACTGACACTGTAGTAAGTCTCCATAGTAACAGTCTGTACTCATATAGACCTCTATACTGACACTGTAGTAAGTCTCCATAGTAACAGAGTCTGTACTCATATAGACCTCTATACTGACACTGTAGTAAGTCTCCATAGTAACAGAGTCTGTAATCATATAGACCTCTATACTGACACTGTAGTAAGTCTCCATAGTAACAGAGTCTGTACTCATATAGACCTCTATACTGACACTGTAGTAAGTCTCCATAGTAACAGAGTCTGTAATCATATAGACCTCTATACTGACACTGTAGTAAGTCTCCATAGTAACAGAGTCTGTACTCATATAGACCTCTATACTGACACTGTAGTAAGTCTCCATAGTAACAGTCTGTACTCATATAGACCTCTATACTGACACTGTAGTAAGTCTCATTACATTACATTTACATTTAAGTCATTTAGCAGACGCTCTTATCCAGAGCGACTTACATAGTAACAGTCTGTACTCATATAGACCTCTATACTGACACTGTAGTAAGTCTCCATAGTAACAGTCTGTATTCATATAGACCTCTATACTGACACTGTAGTAAGTCTCCATAGTAACAGTCTGTATTCATATAGACCTCTATACTGACACTGTAGTAAGTCTCCATAGAAACAGTATGTACTCATATACACCTCTATACTGACACTGTAGTAAGTCTCCATGGTAACAGAGTGTACTCACATATACCTCTATCTATACTGACACTGTAGTAAGTCTCCATAGTAACAGAGTCTGTACTCAAATAGACCTCTATACTGACACTGTAGTAAGTCTCCATGGTAACAGAGGAAGACAGGAAGAGATCGAGACAGACCTGTTTAATCCTACCCTTCAGAGGTATTAAAACTGATAGTACTACGCACTGGGATGATGCTGGACACACACACACACACACACACACACACACACACACACACACACACACACACACACACACACACACACACACACACACACACACACACACACACACACACACACACACACACACACACACACACACACACACACACACACACACACACACACACGTGAGCCACTTACACCACAGCCTGTACATATACATTAAAGTAGTAGTTAGCTGTATTTCCTGAGAGCTATAGGTAGTAGTTAGCTGTATTTCCTGAGGGCTATAGGTAGTAGTTAGCTGTATTTCCTCAGGGCTATAAATTGTAGTTAGCTGTATTTCCTGCGGGCTATCGGTAGTAGTTAGCTGTATTTCCTCAGGGCTATCGGTAGTAGTCTGCCTTGGTTTCAATTGGTTTTATTGTAATAGAAAATGTATCTGCTGGAAGCGCTTGATGCTGTTTCCCGAAGCCTCTGATGTCTGCCTAAGAAAACAGCTATCTCCATCATCTTCATTTTCCACCATATTGCTTTCCTCTATCCAGTCCTGTCAGATCTTCAATAGGGAGCGAACGAGGACAGGAAGAAAGACAAGATTCTGGAATGAAACATGGCCCAAGGTTGTGACCTCCGTAACCCTTCCGATAAATACTAGTTTATTCTAGGAACTCTCTGTTCCAGTGAAACGACTTCACTCCAAACCCCTGTGTCCCAAATCGCACTGTATTCCCAATTTAGTGCACTACTTTTACCCACAGAGCACATAGGCTTCTGGTCAAAAGTAGTGCACTAAATATGGAATAGGGTGCCATTTGGGATGCAGCCCCTTTCTGACTTCTGAGTCTGATGGATTTTCCCAGACCATTCACAATAATGAGATTGCTCTTCTTGGGTCACTAGTGGGAAAGCTGTCCCAAATCACAGGGATCAAAGCAATTTAATCACACCATGTTAGGGTTGGAGCAGAGGCAGATTTCCCAGTAGTTATCTGTGTCCCAAACGGGACCCTATTCCCTACATAGTGCACTGCTTTTGTCCAGAGCCCTAAAATAGTGCACTATGTAGGGAATAGGGTGCCAGCTCTGGTCTAAAGTAGTGCACTATGTAGGGAATAGGGTGCCAGCTCTGGTCTAAAGTAGTGCACTATGTAGGGAATAGGGTGCCAACTCTGGTCTAAAGTAGTGCACTATGTAGGGAATAGGGTGCCAGCTCTGGTCTAAAGTAGTGCACTATGTAGGGAATAGGGTGCCAGCTCTGGTCTAAAGTAGTGCACTATGTAGGGAATAGGGTGCCAGCTCTGGTCTAAAGTAGTGCACTATGTAGGGAATAGGGTGCCAGCTCTGGTCTAAAGTAGTGCACTATGTAGGGAATTTGGGATGCAGTACTTATCAGCGACTGTTGCTGCTCTTTTCTGCAATCCTTCATTTCAGGGACCAAGTAGAGAAACCACATCCAAAACACACAGACCAGAGCGGCCTGTCGGTTAGCAGACTGAAACACAGACCAGAGCGGCCTGTCGATTAGTGGACTGAAACAGACCAGAGGGGCCTGTCAGTTAGTGGACTGAAACACAGACCAGAGCGGCCTGTCGATTAGTGGACTGAAACACAGACCAGAGTGGCCTGTTGGTTAGTGGACTGAAACACAGACCAGAGTGGCCTGTCAGTTAGTGGACTGAAACACAGACCAGAGCCTCAGACCAGAGTGGCCTGTCGATTAGTGGACTGAAACACAGACCAGAGTGGCCTGTCAGTTAGTGGACTGAAACACAGACCAGAGCCACAGACCAGAGTGGCCTGTCAGTTAGTGGACTGAAACACAGACCAGAGGGGCCTGTCAGAAACACAGACCAGAGGGGCCTGTCAGTTAGTGGACTGAAACACAGACAGACCAGAGAGTGGCCTGTCAGTTAGTGGACTGAAACACAGACCAGAGGGCCTGTCAGTTAGCAGACTGAAACACAGACCAGAGGGGCCTGTCAGTTAGTGGACTGAAACACAGACCAGAGGGGCCTGTCAGTTAGCAGACTGAAACACAGACCAGAGCGGCCTGTCGATTAGTGGACTGAAACACAGACCAGAGTGGCCTGTCAGTTAGTGGACTGAAACACAGACCAGAGCCTCAGACCAGAGTGGCCTGTCAGTTAGTGGACTGAAACACAGACCAGAGGGGCCTGTCAGTTAGTGGACTGAAACACAGACCAGAGGGCCTGTCAGTTAGTGGACTGAAACACAGACCAGAGCCACAGACCAGAGCGGCCTGTCAGTTAGTGGACTGAAACACAGACCAGAGGGGCCTGTCAGTTAGTGGACTGAAACACAGACCAGAGCCACAGACCAGAGTGGCCTGTCAGTTAGTGGACTGAAACACAGACCAGAGGGGCCTGTCAGTTAGTGGACAGAAACACAGACCAGAGCCACAGACCAGAGCGGCCTGTCAGTTAGTGGACTGAAACACAGACCAGAGGGGCCTGTCAGTTAGCAGACTGAAACACAGACCAGAGCGGCCTGTCAGTTAGTGGACTGAAACACAGACCAGAGCCACAGACCAGAGCCACAGACCAGAGTGGCCTGTCAGTTAGTGGACAGAAACACAGACCAGAGCCACAGACCAGAGCGGCCTGTCAGTTAGTGGACTGAAACACAGACCAGAGCCACAGACCAGAGGGGCCTGTCAGTTAGTGGACTGAAACACAGACCAGAGCCACAGACCAGAGTGGCCTGTCAGTTAGTGGACTGAAACACAGACCAGAGGGGCCTGTCAGTTAGCAGACTGAAACACAGACCAGAGGGGCCTGTCAGTTAGCAGACTGAAACACAGACCAGAGGGGCCTGTCAGTTAGCAGACTGAAACACAGACCAGAGCGGCCTGTCGATTAGTGGACTGAAACACAGACCAGAGTGGCCTGTCAGTTAGTGGACTGAAACACAGACCAGAGCCTCAGACCAGAGTGGCCTGTCAGTTAGTGGACTGAAACACAGACCAGAGGGGCCTGTCAGTTAGTGGACTGAAACACAGACCAGAGGGCCTGTCAGTTAGTGGACTGAAACACAGACCAGAGCCACAGACCAGAGCGGCCTGTCAGTTAGTGGACTGAAACACAGACCAGAGGGGCCTGTCAGTTAGCAGACTGAAACACAGACCAGAGCGGCCTGTCGATTAGTGGACTGAAACACAGACCAGAGCCACAGACCAGAGCCACAGACCAGAGTGGCCTGTTGGTTAGTGGACTGAAACACAGACCAGAGTGGCCTGTCAGTTAGTGGACTGAAACACAGACCAGAGCCTCAGACCAGAGTGGCCTGTCGATTAGTGGACTGAAACACAGACCAGAGTGGCCTGTCAGTTAGTGGACTGAAACACAGACCAGAGCCACAGACCAGATTGGCCTGTCAGTTAGTGGACTGAAACACAGACCAGAGCCACAGACCAGAGTGGCCTGTCAGTTAGTGGACTGAAACACAGACCAGAGGGGCCTGTCAGTTAGCAGACTGAAACACAGACCAGAGGGGCCTGTCAGTTAGCAGACTGAAACACAGACCAGAGGGGCCTGTCAGTTAGCAGACTGAAACACAGACCAGAGCGGCCTGTCGATTAGTGGACTGAAACACAGACCAGAGTGGCCTGTCAGTTAGTGGACTGAAACACAGACCAGAGCCTCAGACCAGAGTGGCCTGTCAGTTAGTGGACTGAAACACAGACCAGAGGGCCTGTCAGTTAGTGGACTGAAACACAGACCAGAGGGGCCTGTCAGTTAGTGGACTGAAACACAGACCAGAGCCACAGACCAGAGCGGCCTGTCAGTTAGTGGACTGAAACACAGACCAGAGGGGCCTGTCAGTTAGTGGACTGAAACACAGACCAGAGCCACAGACCAGAGTGGCCTGTCAGTTAGTGGACTGAAACACAGACCAGAGGGGCCTGTCAGTTAGTGGACAGAAACACAGACCAGAGCCACAGACCAGAGCGGCCTGTCAGTTAGTGGACTGAAACACAGACCAGAGGGGCCTGTCAGTTAGCAGACTGAAACACAGACCAGAGCGGCCTGTCGATTAGTGGACTGAAACACAGACCAGAGCCACAGACCAGAGCCACAGACCAGAGTGGCCTGTCAGTTAGTGGACAGAAACACAGACCAGAGCCACAGACCAGAGCGGCCTGTCAGTTAGTGGACTGAAACACAGACCAGAGCCACAGACCAGGGGCCTGTCAGTTAGTGGACTGAAACACAGACCAGAGCCACAGACCAGAGTGGCCTGTCAGTTAGTGGACTGAAACACAGACCAGAGCCACAGACCAGAGTGGCCTGTCAGTTAGTGGACTGAAACACAGACCAGAGGGCCTGTCAGTTAGCAGACTGAAACACAGACCAGAGGGGCCTGTCAGTTAGCAGACTGAAACACAGACCAGAGGGGCCTGTCAGTTAGCAGACTGAAACACAGACCAGAGCGGCCTGTCGATTAGTGGACTGAAACACAGACCAGAGTGGCCTGTCAGTTAGTGGACTGAAACACAGACCAGAGCCTCAGACCAGAGTGGCCTGTCAGTTAGTGGACTGAAACACAGACCAGAGGGGCCTGTCAGTTAGTGGACTGAAACACAGACCAGAGGGGCCTGTCAGTTAGTGGACTGAAACACAGACCAGAGCCACAGACCAGAGCGGCCTGTCAGTTAGTGGACTGAAACACAGACCAGAGGGGCCTGTCAGTTAGCAGACTGAAACACAGACCAGAGCGGCCTGTCGATTAGTGGACTGAAACACAGACCAGAGCCACAGACCAGAGCCACAGACCAGAGTGGCCTGTCAGTTAGTGGACAGAAACACAGACCAGAGCCACAGACCAGAGCGGCCTGTCAGTTAGTGGACTGAAACACAGACCAGAGCCACAGACCAGAGGGGCCTGTCAGTTAGTGGACTGAAACACAGACCAGAGCCACAGACCAGAGTGGCCTGTCAGTTAGTGGACTGAAACACAGACCAGAGCCACAGACCAGAGTGGCCTGTCAGTTAGTGGA
The DNA here is from genome assembly GCF_021184085.1 of Oncorhynchus gorbuscha. Classification (NCBI taxonomy): domain Eukaryota; kingdom Metazoa; phylum Chordata; class Actinopteri; order Salmoniformes; family Salmonidae; genus Oncorhynchus; species Oncorhynchus gorbuscha. The sequence continues at coordinate 155,066 of NW_025746032.1, read as the reverse complement.
CTGAAACACAGACCAGAGGGGCCTGTCAGTTAGCAGACTGAAACACAGACCAGAGGGGCCTGTCAGTTAGCAGACTGAAACACAGACCAGAGGGGCCTGTCAGTTAACAGACTGAAACACAGACCAGAGCGGCCTGTCGATTAGTGGACTGAAACACAGACCAGAGCCACAGACCAGAGCCACAGACCAGAGTGGCCTGTCAGTTAGTGGACAGAAACACAGACCAGAGCCACAGACCAGAGCGGCCTGTCAGTTAGTGGACTGAAACACAGACCAGAGCCACAGACCAGAGTGGCCTGTCAGTTAGTGGACTGAAACACAGACCAGAGCCACAGACCAGAGTGGCCTGTCAGTTAGTGGACTGAAACACAGACCAGAGCCACAGACCAGAGTGGCCTGTCAGTTAGTGGACTGAAACACAGACCAGAGGGGCCTGTCAGTTAGCAGACTGAAACACAGACCAGAGGGGCCTGTCAGTTAGCAGACTGAAACACAGACCAGAGCGGCCTGTCGATTAGTGGACTGAAACACAGACCAGAGTGGCCTGTCAGTTAGTGGACTGAAACACAGACCAGAGCCTCAGACCAGAGTGGCCTGTCAGTTAGTCGACTGAAACACAGACCAGAGGGGCCTGTCAGTTAGTGGACTGAAACACAGACCAGAGGGGCCTGTCAGTTAGTGGACTGAAACACAGACCAGAGCCACAGACCAGAGCGGCCTGTCAGTTAGTGGACTGAAACACAGACCAGAGGGGCCTGTCAGTTAGTGGACTGAAACACAGACCAGAGCCACAGACCAGAGTGGCCTGTCAGTTAGTGGACTGAAACACAGACCAGAGGGGCCTGTCAGTTAGTGGACAGAAACACAGACCAGAGCCACAGACCAGAGCGGCCTGTCAGTTAGTGGACTGAAACACAGACCAGAGGGGCCTGTCAGTTAGCAGACTGAAACACAGACCAGAGCGGCCTGTCGATTAGTGGACTGAAACACAGACCAGAGCCACAGACCAGAGCCACAGACCAGAGTGGCCTGTCAGTTAGTGGACAGAAACACAGACCAGAGCCACAGACCAGAGCGGCCTGTCAGTTAGTGGACTGAAACACAGACCAGAGCCACAGACCAGAGGGGCCTGTCAGTTAGTGGACAGAAACACAGACCAGAGCGGCCTGTCAGTTAGCAGACTGAAACACAGACCAGAGCGGCCTGTCGATTAGTGGACTGAAACACAGACCAGAGTGGTCTGTCGATTAGTGGACTGAAACACAGACCAGAGTGGCCTGTCAGTTAGTGGACTGAAACACAGACCAGAGCCTCAGACCAGAGTGGCCTGTCAGTTAGTGGACTGAAACACAGACCAGAGCCTCAGACCAGAGTGGCCTGTCAGTTAGTGGACTGAAACACAGACCAGAGCGGCCTGTCGATTAGTGGACTGAAACACAGACCAGAGCCTCAGACCAGAGTGGCCTGTCAGTTAGTGGACTGAAACACAGACCAGAGCGGCCTGTCGATTAGTGGACTGAAACACAGACCAGAGCCACAGACCAGAGCGGCCTGTCAGTTAGTGGACTGAAACACAGACCAGAGCCACAGACCAGAGCGGCCTGTCGATTAGTGGACTGAAACACAGACCAGAGCCTCAGACCAGAGTGGCCTGTCAGTTAGTGGACTGAAACACAGACCAGAGCGGCCTGTCAGTTAGTGGACTGAAACACAGACCAGAGCCACAGACCAGAGTGGCCTGTCAGTTAGTGGACTGAAACACAGACCAGAGTGGCCTGTCAGTTAGTGGACTGAAACACAGACCAGAGCCACAGACCAGAGCCACAGACCAGAGTGGCCTGTCAGTTAGTGGACTGAAACACAGACCAGAGCGGCCTGTCGATTAGTGGACTGAAACACAGACCAGAGTGGCCTGTCGATTAGTGGACTGAAACACAGACCAGAGTGGCCTGTCGATTAGTGGACTGAAACACAGACCAGAGTGGCCTGTCAGTTAGTGGACTGAAACACAGACCAGAGTGGCCTGTCAGTTAGTGGACTGAAACACAGACCAGAGTGGCCTGTCGATTAGTGGACTGAAACACAGACCAGAGTGGCCTGTCAGTTAGTGGACTGAAACACAGACCAGAGTGGCCTGTCGATTAGTGGACTGAAACACAGACCAGAGTGGCCTGTCGATTAGTGGACTGAAACACAGACCAGAGCCACAGACCGGAGCCACAGACCAGAGTGGCCTGTCGATTAGTGGACTGATACACAGACCAGAGTGGCCTGTCAGTTAGTGGACAGAAACACAGACCAGAGTGGCCTGTCAGTTAGTGGACTGAAACACAGACCAGAGCCACAGACCAGAGCAGCCTGTCGGTTAGTGGACTGAAACACAGACCAGAGCCACAGACCAGAGGGGCCTGGCAGTTAGTGGACTGAAACACAGACCAGAGGGGCCTGTCAGTTAGTGGACTGAAACACAGACCAGAGCCACAGACCAGAGCCACAGACCAGAGGGGCCTGTCAGTTAGTGGACTGAAACACAGACCAGAGTGGCCTGTCGATTAGTGGACTGATACACAGACCAGAGTGGCCTGTCAGTTAGTGGACTGAAACACAGACCAGAGTGGCCTGTCAGTTAGTGGACTGAAACACAGACCAGAGTGGCCTGTCGATTAGTGGACTGATACACAGACCAGAGGGGCCTGTCAGTTAGTGGACTGAAACACAGACCAGAGCCACAGACCAGAGTGGCCTGTCAGTTAGTGGACTGAAACACAGACCAGAGCCACAGACCAGAGTGGCCTGTCGATTAGTGGACTGAAACACAGACCAGAGTGGCCTGTCGATTAGTGGACTGAAACACAGACCAGAGTGGCCTGTCAGTTAGTGGACTGAAACACAGACCAGAGCCACAGACCAGAGTGGCCTGTCAGTTAGTGGACTGAAACACAGACCAGAGTGGCCTGTCGATTAGTGGACTGAAACACAGACCAGAGTGGCCTGTCGATTAGTGGACTGATACACAGACCAGAGGGGCCTGTCAGTTAGTGGACTGAAACACAGACCAGAGCCACAGACCAGAGTGGCCTGTCAGTTAGTGGACTGAAACACAGACCAGAGCCACAGACCAGAGTGGCCTGTCAGTTAGTGGACTGAAACACAGACCAGAGTGGCCTGTCAGTTAGTGGACTGAAACACAGACCAGAGTGGCCTGTCAGTTAGTGGACTGAAACACAGACCAGAGCCACAGACCAGAGTGGCCTGTCGATTAGTGGACTGATACACAGACCAGAGGGGCCTGTCAGTTAGCAGACTGAAACACAGACCAATGATAAACAGTGATTTATAATGGAGGGATACTTCTACTGTCTCAATGATAAAGAGTGATTTATAATGATTTATAACAAGTGCCATGGGATCTTTTAATGACCTCAGAGAGTCAGGGCACTTGTTTAACGTCCCACCCGAAAGACAGCACCCTACACAGGGCAGTGTCCCCAATCACTGCCCTGGGGCATTGGGATATTTTTTAAACCAGAGGAAAGAGAGCCTCCTACTGGCCCTCCAACACCACTTCCAGCAGCACCTGGTCTCCTATCCATGGACTGACCAGAACCAACCCTGCTTATCTTCAGAAGCAAGCCAGCAGTGGTATGCAGGGTGGTATGCTGCTGGCAGTTAACCCACTGTTCCTAGGCCGTCATTGTAAATAAAACTTTGTTCTTAACTGACTTGACTAGTTAAATAAAGGTTCAATTAAAAACAATAAAAACCTGTGTTACTGTTGCCATCCCCACCCGTTCTCTTTCTGCATAGAAAGACACTTACCATCACTTGAAGCAAGGCCACCAGGTAAAATCCTTTTGACGTAGACTCCAAACTCCTCTCCCGTTAACTCCTTCATTCCTCCAATCACTTTGATCCCTGAGGGGGGGAATCACACCATAGAACAGAGGGCTGTTTAATAGTAGCCTATACATGTTTAACTACTGTCTGTCTGTCTGTCACTGGGTTAGTAATGACTCATAGAACAGAGGGCTGTTTAATAGTAGCCTATACATGTTTAACTACTGTCTGTCTGTCTGTCACTGGGTTAGTAATGACTCATAGAACAGAGGGCTGTTTAATAGTAGCCTATACATGTTTAACTACTGTCTGTCTGTCTGTCACTAGGTTAGTAATGACTCATAGAACAGAGGGCTGTTTAATAGTAGCCTATACATGTTTAACTACTGTCTGTCTGTCTGTCACTGGGTTAGTAATGACTCATAGAACAGAGGGCTGTTTAATAGTGGCCTATACATGTTTAACTACTGTCTGTCTGTCTGTCACTGGGTTAGTAATGACTCATAGAACAGAGGGCTGTTTAATAGTGGCCTATACATGTTTAACTACTGTCTGTCTGTCTGTCACTAGGTTAGTAATGACTCATAGAACAGAGGGCTGTTTAATAGTAGCCTATACATGTTTAACTACTGTCTGTCTGTCTGTCACTGGGTTAGTAATGACTCATAGAACAGAGGGCTGTTTAATAGTAGCCTATACATGTTTAACTACTGTCTGTCTGTCTGTCACTGGGTTAATAATGACTCATAGAACAGAGGGCTGTTTAATAGTAGCCTATACATGTTTAACTACTGTCTGTCTGTCTGTCACTGGGTTAATAATGACTCATAGAACAGAGGACTGGTTAATAGTGGCCTATACATGTTTAACTACTGTCTGTCTGTCTGTCACTGGGTTAATAATGACTCATAGAACAGAGGGCTGTTTAATAGTAGCCTATACATGTTTAACTACTGTCTGTCTGTCTGTCACTGGGTTAGTAATGACTCATAGAACAGAGGACTGGTTAATAGTGGCCTATACATGTTTAACTACTGTCTGTCTGTCTGTCTGTCACTGGGTTAGTAATGACTCATAGAACAGAGGGCTGTTTAATAGTAACCTATACATGTTTAACTACTGTCTGTCTGTCTGTCTGTCACTGGGTTAGTAATGACTCATAGAACAGAGGGCTGTTTAATAGTAACCTATACATGTTTAACTACTGTCTGTCTGTCTGTCTGTCACTGGGTTAGTAATGACTCATAGAACAGAGGGCTGTTTAATAGTAACCTATACATGTTTAACTACTGTCTGTCTGTCTGTCTGTCACTGGGTTAGTAATGACTCATAGAACAGAGGGCTGTTTAATAGTAGAATATACATGTTTAACTACTGTCTGTCTGTCTGTCACTGGGTTAGTAATGACTCATAGAACAGAGGGCTGTTTAATAGTAGCCTATACATGTTTAACTACTGTCTGTCTGTCTGTCTGTCACTGGGTTAATAATGACTCATAGAACAGAGGGCTGTTTAATAGTAGAATATACATGTTTAACTACTGTCTGTCTGTCTGTCACTGGGTTAGTAATGACTCATAGAACAGAGGGCTGTTTAATAGTAACCTATACATGTTTAACTACTGTCTGTCTGTCTGTCTGTCTGTCTGTCTGTCTGTCTGTCTGTCTGCCTGTCTGTCTGTCTGTCTGTCTGTCTGTCACTGGGTTAGTAATGACTCATAGAACAGAGGGCTGTTTAATAGTAACCTATACATGTTTAACTACTGTCTGTCTGTCTGTCTGTCTGTCTGTCTGTCTGTCACTGGGTTAGTAATGACTCATAGAACAGAGGGCTGTTTAATAGTAGAATATACATGTTTAACTACTGTCTGTCTGTCTGTCACTGGGTTAGTAATGACTCATAGAACAGAGGGCTGTTTAATAGTAGCCTATACATGTTTAACTACTGTCTGTCTGTCTGTCTGTCTGTCACTGGGTTAGTAATGACTCATAGAACAGAGGGCTGTTTAATAGTAGCCTATACATGTTTAACTACTGTCTGTCTGTCTGTCACTGGGTTAATAATGACTCATAGAACAGAGGGCTGTTTAATAGTAGAATATACATGTTTAACTACTGTCTGTCTGTCTGTCACTAGGTTAGTAATGACTCATAGAACAGAGGGCTGTTTAATAGTAGAATATACATGTTTAACTACTGTCTGTCTGTCTGTCACTGGGTTAGTAATGACTCATAGAACAGAGGGCTGTTTAATAGTAGAATATACATGTTTAACTACTGTCTGTCTGTCACTAGGTTAGTAATGACTCATAGAACAGAGGGCTGTTTAATAGTAACCTATACATGTTTAACTACTGTCTGTCTGTCTGTCACTGGGTTAGTAATGACTCATAGAACAGAGGGCTGTTTAATAGTAGCCTATACATGTTTAACTACTGTCTGTCTGTCTGTCACTGGGTTAGTAATGACTCATAGAACAGAGGGCTGTTTAATAGTAGCCTATACATGTTTAACTACTGTCTGTCTGTCACTGGGTTAGTAATGACTCATAGAACAGAGGGCTGTTTAATAGTGGCCTATACATGTTTAACTACTGTCTGTCTGTCTGTCACTGGGTTAGTAATGACTCATAGAACAGAGGGCTGTTTAATAGTAGAATATACATGTTTAACTACTGTCTGTCTGTCTGTCTGTCACTGGGTTAGTAATGACTCATAGAACAGAGGGCTGTTTAATAGTAGCCTATACATGTTTAACTACTGTCTGTCTGTCACTGGGTTAGTAATGACTCATAGAACAGAGGGCTGTTTAATAGTGGCCTATACATGTTTAACTACTGTCTGTCTGTCTGTCACTGGGTTAGTAATGACTCATAGAACAGAGGGCTGTTTAATAGTAGAATATACATGTTTAACTACTGTCTGTCTGTCTGTCACTAGGTTAGTAATGACTCATAGAACAGAGGGCTGTTTAATAGTAGAATATACATGTTTAACTACTGTCTGTCTGTCTGTCACTAGGTTAGTAATGACTCATAGAACAGAGGGCTGTTTAATAGTAACCTATACATGTTTAACTACTGTCTGTCTGTCTGTCTGTCTGTCTGTCTGTCTGTCTGTCTGTCTGTCTGTCTGTCTGTCTGTCTGTCTGTCTGTCTGTCTGTCTGTCTGTCTGTCTGTCTGTCTGTCTGTCTGTCTGTCTGTCTGTCTGTCTGTCTGTCTGTCTGTCTGTCACTGGGTTAGTAATGACTCATAGAACAGAGGGCTGTTTAATAGTGGCCTATACATGTTTAACTACTGTCTGTCTGTCTGTCACTGGGTTAATAATGACTCATAGAACAGAGGGCTGTTTAATAGTAACCTATACATGTTTAACTACTGTCTGTCTGTCTGTCACTGGGTTAATAATGACTCATAGAACAGAGGGCTGTTTAATAGTAGCCTATACATGTTTAACTACTGTCTGTCTGTCTGTCACTGGGTTAGTAATGACTCATAGAACAGAGGGCTGTTTAATAGTGGCCTATACATGTTTAACTACTGTCTGTCTGTCTGTCACTGGGTTAGTAATGACTCATAGAACAGAGGGCTGTTTAATAGTGGCCTATACATGTTTAACTACTGTCTGTCTGTCTGTCACTGGGTTAATAATGACTCATAGAACAGAGGGCTGTTTAATAGTAGAATATACATGTTTAACTACTGTCTGTCTGTCTGTCACTGGGTTAGTAATGACTCATAGAACAGAGGGCTGTTTAATAGTAGCCTATACATGTTTAACTACTGTCTGTCTGTCACTGGGTTACTAATGACTCTGAGCTGAAAGCTGTCTCAGGAAGAACAGTAGAGTCTTCTCCAATTGAACGACTAAAAAATGTATCCCATCCACTGAAGTTTATGCAGTTTGGAGAGTTGACCTTGTTCTTCAGTCATTGTGCAGAACAGCAGAAATATCTCTGTATGCTGTCACAATAGTGGAGGGAATTCTGTACATTCTCTTTACATCAACAGGCCTATCTGTGTCAATAGCATAGCATGAGTCTGTATGCTGTCACAATAGTGGTGGGAATTCTCTACATTCTCTTTACATCAACAGGTCTATCTGTGTCAATAGCATAGCATGAGTCTGTATGCTGTCACAATAGTGGAGGGAATTCTGTACATTCTCTTTACTTCAGCAGGTCTATCTGTGTCAATAACATAGCATGCATCTGTATGCTGTCACAATAGTGGAGGGAATTCTGTACATTCTCTTTACTTCAACAGGTCTATCTGTGTCAATAACATAGCATGAGTCTGTATGCTGTCACAATAGTGGAGGGAATTCTGTACATTCTCTTTACTTCAACAGGTCTATCTGTGTCAATAACATAGCATGAGTCTGTATGCTGTCACAATAGTGGTGGGTATTCTGTACATTCTCTTTACATCAACAGGCCTATCTGTGTCAATAACATAGCATGAGTTAAACCTACACAACTAAAGCACTCGTCTCCAACAGCCTTGAGGGGATACAGAAACTCAGGTAACCCTTCACAAAGCCTTTGTAATGTAAATTAGCATACTAATACCGCTGCAGTTGAAATAATGGCTACATAAGCAAGGTACTGATAGTATACAGTGTATGTATATTCTACAGAGACACTCCGGGACAGTCCGGAACAGTTTTTGTTGGACTGAGGTAAACTATAAGGAAAGTGTTGCCCAGGTAACAGGCCAACAACAACCACCGATGAACTTTACTACATGGTTATTACAACAAAAGGTAACTTAATGGTTGCCTCAGGTTAAAGGTGTGTGTGTGTGTGTGTGTGTGTGTGTGTGTGTGTGTGTGTGTGTGTGTGTGTGTGTGTGTGTGTGTGTGTGTGTGTGTGTGTGTGTGTGTGTGTGTGTGTGTGTGTGTGTGTGTGTGTGTGTCAAGCGACTGCTGTATATGTATGCCTGTCTCCCAAATGCCATCCTATTTTCTGTGTGGTCCTACATGGTAAATACCTGACTATGGGTCTATAGATGGGTCTATAGATGGTTAATACCTGGCTATGGGTCTATAGATGGTTAATACCTGACTATGGGTCTATAGATGGTTAATACCTGACTATGGGTCTATAGATGGGTCTATAGATGGTTAATACCTGACTATGGGTCTATAGATGGGTCTATAGATGGTTAATACCTGGCCATGGGTCTATAGATGGGTCTATAGATGGTTAATACCTGACTATGGGTCTATAGATGGTTAATACCTGACTATGGGTCTATAGATGGTTAATACCTGACTATGGGTCTATAGATGGTTAATACCTGACTATGGGTCTATAGATGGTTAATACCTGACTATGGGTCTATAGATGGTTAATACCTGACTATGGGTCTATAGATGGTTAATACCTGACTATGGGTCTATAGATGGGTCTATAGATGGTTAATACCTGACTATGGGTCTATAGATGGTTAATACCTGACTATGGGTCTATAGATGGTTAATACCTGGCTATGGGTCTATAGATGGTTAATACCTGACTATGGGTCTATAGATGGTTAATACCTGACTATGGGTCTATAGATGGTTAATACCTGACTATGGGTCTATAGATGGGTCTATAGATGGTTAATACCTGACTATGGGTCTATAGATGGTTAATACCTGACTATGGGTCTATAGATGGTTAATACCTGACTATGGGTCTATAGATGGTTAATACCTGACTATGGGTCTATAGATGGTTAATACCTGACTATGGGTCTAGATGGGACTATGGGTCTATAGATGGTTAATACCTGACTATGGGTCTATAGATGGTTAATACCTGACTATGGGTCTATAGATGGGTCTATAGATGGTTAATACCTGACTATGGGTCTATAGATGGTTAATACCTGACTATGGGTCTATAGATGGTTAATACCTGACTATGGGTCTATAGATGGGTCTATAGATGGTTAATACCTGGCTATGGGTCTATAGATGGTTAATACCTGACTATGGGTCTATAGATGGTTAATACCTGACTATGGGTCTATAGATGGGTCTATAGATGGTTAATACCTGACTATGGGTCTATAGATGGTTAATACCTGACTATGGGTCTATAGATGGGTCTATAGATGGTTAATACCTGACTATGGGTCTATAGATGGTTAATACCTGACTATGGGTCTATAGATGGGTCTATAGATGGTTAATACCTGGCTATGGGTCTATAGATGGTTAATACCTGACTATGGGTCTATAGATGGGTCTATAGATGGTTAATACCTGACTATGGGTCTATAGATGGTTAATACCTGACTATGGGTCTATAGATGGTTAATACCTGACTATGGGTCTATAGATGGGTCTATAGATGGTTAATACCTGGCTATGGGTCTATAGATGGGTCTATAGATGGTTAATACCTGGCTATGGGTCTATAGATGGTTAATACCTGACTATGGGTCTATAGATGAGTCTATAGATGGTTAATACCTGACTATGGGTCTATAGATGGGTCTATAGATGGGTCTATAGATGGTTAATACCTGGCTATGGGTCTATAGATGGTTAATACCTGACTATGGGTCTATAGATGGTTAATACCTGGCTATGGGTCTATAGATGGTTAATACCTGGCTATGGGTCTATAGATGGTTAATACCTGGCTATGGGTCTATAGATGGGTCTATAGATGGTTAATACCTGGCTATGGGTCTATAGATGGGTCTATAGATGGTTAATACCTGACTATGGGTCTATAGATGGGTCTATAGATGGTTAATACCTGACTATGGGTCTATAGATGGGTCTATAGATGGTTAATACCTGACTATGGGTCTATAGATGGTTAATACCTGACTATGGGTCTATAGATGGTTAATACCTGGCTATGGGTCTATAGATGGTTAATACCTGACTATGGGTCTATAGATGGTTAATACCTGACTATGGGTCTATAGATGGTTAATACCTGACTATGGGTCTATAGATGGTTAATACCTGGCTATGGGTCTATAGATGGTTAATACCTGGCTATGGGTCTATAGATGGGTCTATAGATGGGTCTATAGATGGTTAATACCTGACTATGGGTCTATAGATGGTTAATACCTGACTATGGGTCTATAGATGGTTAATACCTGACTATGGGTCTATAGATGGTTAATACCTGACTATGGGTCTATAGATGGTTAATACCTGACTATGGGTCTATAGATGGTTAATACCTGACTATGGGTCTATAGATGGGTCTAATAGATGGTTAATACCTGACTATGGGTCTATAGATGGTTAATACCTGACTATGGGTCTATAGATGGGTCTATAGATGGTTAATACCTGACTATGGGTCTATAGATGGTTAATACCTGACTATGGGTCTATAGATGGGTCTATAGATGGTTAATACCTGACTATGGGTCTATAGATGGTTAATACCTGACTATGGGTCTATAGATGGTTAATACCTGACTATGGGTCTATAGATGGTTAATACCTGACTATGGGTCTATAGATGGGTCTATAGATGGTTAATACCTGACTATGGGTCTATAGATGGTTAATACCTGACTATGGGTCTATAGATGGGTCTATAGATGGTTAATACCTGACTATGGGTCTATAGATGGTTAATACCTGGCTATGGGTCTATAGATGGTTAATACCTGACTATGGGTCTATAGATGGGTCTATAGATGGGTCTATAGATGGTTAATACCTGGCTATGGGTCTATAGATGGGTCTATAGATGGTTAATACCTGGCTATGGGTCTATAGATGGTTAATACCTGACTATGGGTCTATAGATGGGTCTATAGATGGTTAATACCTGACTATGGGTCTATAGATGGGTCTATAGATGGGTCTATAGATGGTTAATACCTGACTATGGGTCTATAGATGGGTCTATAGATGGTTAATACCTGACTATGGGTCTATAGATGGGTCTATAGATGGGTCTATAGATGGTTAATACCTGGCTATGGGTCTATAGATGGTTAATACCTGACTATGGGTCTATAGATGGTTAATACCTGACTATGGGTCTATAGATGGTTAATACCTGGCTATGGGTCTATAGATGGTTAATACCTGGCTATGGGTCTATAGATGGGTCTATAGATGGTTAATACCTGGCTATGGGTCTATAGATGGGTCTATAGATGGTTAATACCTGGCTATGGGTCTATAGATGGGTCTATAGATGGTTAATACCTGGCTATGGGTCTATAGATGGGTCTATAGATGGTTAATACCTGACTATGGGTCTATAGATGGGTCTATAGATGGTTAATACCTGACTATGGGTCTATAGATGGTTAATACCTGGCTATGGGTCTATAGATGGTTAATACCTGACTATGGGTCTATAGATGGTTAATACCTGACTATGGGTCTATAGATGGTTAATACCTGACTATGGGTCTATAGATGGTTAATACCTGGCTATGGGTCTATAGATGGTTAATACCTGACTATGGGTCTATAGATGGGTCTATAGATGGTTAATACCTGACTATGGGTCTATAGATGGTTAATACCTGACTATGGGTCTATAGATGGTTAATACCTGACTATGGGTCTATAGATGGTTAATACCTGGCTATGGGTCTATAGATGGTTAATACCTGACTATGGGTCTATAGATGGTTAATACCTGACTATGGGTCTATAGATGGGTCTATAGATGGTTAATACCTGACTATGGGTCTATAGATGGGTCTATAGATGGTTAATACCTGGCTATGGGTCTATAGATGGTTAATACCTGACTATGGGTCTATAGATGGTTAATACCTGACTATGGGTCTATAGATGGTTAATACCTGACTATGGGTCTATAGATGGGTCTATAGATGGTTAATACCTGACTATGGGTCTATAGATGGGTCTATAGATGGTTAATACCTGGCTATGGGTCTATAGATGGTTAATACCTGACTATGGGTCTATAGATGGTTAATACCTGACTATGGGTCTATAGATGGTTAATACCTGACTATGGGTCTATAGATGGTTAATACCTGACTATGGGTCTATAGATGGGTCTATAGATGGTTAATACCTGACTATGGGTCTATAGATGGTTAATACCTGACTATGGGTCTATAGATGGTTAATACCTGACTATGGGTCTATAGATGGGTCTATAGATGGTTAATACCTGACTATGTTTCTATGCCATGTTTCTAATATATCTGTATTGGAATGAATGTCATGTTTCTAATATATCTGTATTGGAATGAATGTCATGTTTCTTATATATCTGTAGTCGAATGAATGCCATGTTTCTAATATATCTGTATTGGGATGAATGTCATGTTTCTAATATATCTGTAGTCGAATAAATGCCATGTTTTTAATATATCTGTATTGGAATGAATGTCATGTTTCTAATATATCTGTATTGGAATGAATGTCATGTTTCTCATATATCTGTATTGGAATGAATGCCATGTTTCTAATATATCTGTATTGGAATGAATGTCATGATTCTAATATATCTGTATTGGAATGAATGTCATGTTTCTTATATATCTGTAGTCGAATGAATGCCATGTTTCTAATATATCTGTATTGGGATGAATGTCATGTTTCTAATATATCTGTAGTCGAATAAATGCCATGTTTCTAATATATCTGTATTGGAATGAATGTCATGTTTCTAATATATCTGTATTGGAATGAATGTCATGTTTCTCATATATCTGTATTGGAATGAATGTCATGTTTCTAATATATCTGTATTGGAATGAATGCCATGTTTCTAATATATCTGTATTGGAATGAATGTCATGTTTCTAATATATCTGTACTGGAATGAATGTCATGTTTCTAAAATATCTGTATTGGAATGAATGTCATGTTTCTAATATATCTGTAGTCGAATAAATGCCATGTTTCTAATATATCTGTAGTCGAATAAATGCCATGTTTCTAATATATCTGTATTGGAATGAATGTCATGTTTCTAATATATCTGTATTGGAATGAATGCCATGTTTCTAATATATCTGTATTGGAATGAATGTCATGTTTCTAATATATCTGTACTGGAATGAATGTCATGTTTCTAATATATCTGTATTGGAATGAATGTCATGTTTCTAATATATCTGTATTGGAATGAATGCCATGTTTCTAATATATCTGTATTGGAATGAATGCCATGTTTCTAATAAATCTGTATTGGAATGAATGTCATGTTTCTAATATATCAAACAATCAATCTGCCTCATCCACTTCCATTGTTGCTAAACATTCCACAACTTAATGGACAATTAGTTCATTGGATCAGGCCATATGAGGGCTTAGTATAGTGGAGGAGGTTGGATGAGGATCGTAGCTGGAGGGGGGCGGTAGTGGGGGGGGTCAGAAGTGGGTGGTTTCAGCAGGCAACTTAGCATAATGCCTCAGAGACAAAACAAACTGCAGGGGTTCTGACCTGTCACCAAGGACGTACACACCAGCTGCCTGGCCAGATCAAAACCCACTTCCTGTCCGCTCAATCACCTTGGTCTATATGTGCTGTATCCCTGCTCTCGCTATGGGTTCTGGTCAAAACAGTCATGCACTATATCGTGAATAGGGTGGGATGTCAGGCAGTGTCACCTTTGTGGGATTAGGCTCTAATACATGGATTAAAGGAGAAGGTGTTTTTTACGACCAAATCTCTATTTTTGATGTCAATAGTATGTTATTAAAAGGGTCCAGACACCTTTTGTATGATTACACGTTTTATAGAAACAGCAAATATCTTCCTCATCCTCGTTGTGTAGTATGGGGGCCCCTGAAAGAACATGAGGGAAGGCTCCAAAAACACCCAAATACGTCCTTTTAGAAACGGCAAAGATCTCAGTATAGTGATGCAGGTCTTTAAATGTTGTACACATGAAATTGTGTCATTCCAAACTTTATCCTCAATGTTATATTCCATATTGTGCGACTCGAGCCGTTTCCCCTAACTACAATGTTCCATTCTCCGTGTAGCCTGCTGCTACAGGTAACTGCTAAAATAAAGGAAACATCAACATAAAGTGTCTTAACAGCACGTTTGGTCACCACGAAGCAACCAGAAGAGCTTCAATGCGCCTTGGCCTAGACTCTACAAGTGTCTGGAGCTTCCTGTGTGGAAGCACCCCATGCTTTCAATATACTATGTAACCCTCATTTATTCAAGTGTTTCCTTTATTTGGGGAGTTACCTGTAGAACGGACAGAAATGTATCGCTTGAGTCATAACAAAATGGAATATACTTTCTCGTACTCTCTCGCACACCACTCACACACGCACACACAAACACACACACACACACACACACACAAAACACACACACACACACACACACACACACACACACACACACACACACACACACACACACACACACACACACACACACACACACACACACACACACACACACCATCCATCCATTAGAGCAGTACCTGTGTAGCTCAGGGCTAGTCTGCTCTTTCCAGGCAGATAATATGTTAGCGCTAATTGAGTTTGTAGCGAGAGGAGCATGTTAATTTTCTGGGATCAGGTATCAGCTCTCTCCTCTCTCTCGCTCTACTTCTTTGATATGCTAGGTTCTCCCTCTGTCTGTCAGGGTGTTTTCTCTCTCACTATGTAGCTCTGTCATTATGTAGTTCTGTCAGGGTGTAGTTCTGTCAGGGTGTAGTTATGTCAGGGTGTAGTTATGTCATTATGTAGTTCTGTCAGGGTGTAGTTCTGTCAGGGTGTAGTTCTGTCAGGGTGTAGTTATGTCATTATGTAGTTCTGTCAGGGTGTAGTTCTGTCAGGGTGTAGTTCTGTCAGGGTGTAGTTATGTCATTATGTAGTTATGTCAGGGTGTAGTTATGTCAGGGTGTAGTTCTGTCAGGGTGTAGTTCTGTCAGGGTGTAGTTATGTCATTATGTAGTGCTGTCAGGGTGTAGTTCTGTCAGGGTGTAGTTCTGTCAGGGTGTAGTTCTGTCAGGGTGTAGTTCTGTCAGGGTGTAGTTCTGTCATTATGTAGTTCTGTCAGGGTGTAGTTCTGTCAGGGTGTAGTTCTGTCAGGGTGTAGTTCTGTCAGGGTGTAGTTCTGTCAGGGTGTAGTTCTGTCATTATGTAGTTCTGTCAGGGTGTAGTTCTGTCAGGGTGTAGTTCTGTCAGGGTGTAGTTCTGTCAGGGTGTAGTTCTGTCAGGGTGTAGTTATGTCATTATGTAGTTCTGTCAGGGTGTAGTTCTGTCAGGGTGTAGTTCTGTCAGGGTGTAGTTCTGTCAGGGTGTAGTTATGTCAGGGTGTAGTTATGTCAGGGTGTAGTTATGTCATTATGTAGTTCTGTCAGGGTGTAGTTCTGTCAGGGTGTAGTTCTGTCAGGGTGTAGTTATGTCATTATGTAGTTATGTCAGGGTGTAGTTATGTCAGGGTGTAGTTCTGTCAGGGTGTAGTTCTGTCAGGGTGTAGTTATGTCATTATGTAGTGCTGTCAGGGTGTAGTTCTGTCAGGGTGTAGTTCTGTCAGGGTGTAGTTCTGTCAGGGTGTATTTCTGTCAGGGTGTAGTTCTGTCATTATGTAGTTCTGTCAGGGTGTAGTTCTGTCAGGGTGTAGTTCTGTCAGGGTGTAGTTCTGTCAGGGTGTAGTTCTGTCAGGGTGTAGTTCTGTCAGGGTGTAGTTCTGTCAGGGTGTAGTTCTGTCAGGGTGTAGTTCTGTCAGGGTGTAGTTCTGTCAGGGTGTAGTTCTGTCAGGGTGTAGTTATGTCATTATGTAGTTCTGTCAGGGTGTAGTTCTGTCAGGGTGTAGTTCTGTCAGGGTGTAGTTATGTCATTATGTAGTTCTGTCAGGGTGTAGTTCTGTCAGGGTGTAGTTCTGTCAGGGTGTAGTTCTGTCAGGGTGTAGTTCTGTCAGGGTGTAGTTCTGTCAGGGTGTAGTTCTGTCAGGGTGTCAGGGACATTCACAGGATGAGACATCCCATAATATAAGAGATGAAACAGCTTGTAGAGACCACAGGACTCAGACACATCAAGACGAAGTGACCTCTAAAGAGAGGAAGAGGAGGTCAACTCTAAAGAGAGGAAGAGGAGATCAACTCAAGAGAGGAAGAGGAGGTGCAATTTAAAGTGAGTAAGAGGAGGTGAACTCTAAAGAGAGGAAGAGGAGGTGAACTCTAAAGAGAGGAAGAAGAGGTGAACTCTAAAGAGAGGAAGAAGAGGTGAACTCTAAAGAGAGGAAGAAGAGGTGAACTCTAAAGAGAGGAAGAGGTGAATTCTAAAGTGAGGAAGAGGAGGTGAATTCTAAAGTGAGGAAGAGGAGGTGAACTCTAAAGTGAGGAAGAGGAGGTGAACTCTAAAGTGAGGAAGAGGAGGTGAACTCTAAAGTGAAGAAGAGGAGGTGAACTCTAAAGTGAGGAAGAGGAGGTGAACTCTAAAGTGAGGAAGAGGAGGTGAACTCTAAAGTGAGGAGGAGGAGGTGAACTCTAAAGTGAGGAAGAGGAGGTGAACTCCAAAGAGAGGAAGAGGAGGTGAACTCTAAAGAGAGGAGGAGAGGAACTCCAAAGAGAGGAGGAGGAGGTGAACTCTAAAGTGAGGAGGAGGAGGTGAACTCTAAAGTGAGGAGGAGGAGGTGAACTCTAAAGTGAGGAAGAGGAGGTGAACTCCAAAGAGAGGAGGAGGAGGTGAACTCTAAAGAGAGGAGAAGAGGAACTCCAAAGAGAGGAGGAGGAGGTGAACTCTAAAGTGAGGAGGAGGAGGTGAACTCCAAAGAGAGGAGGAGGAGGTGAACTCTAAAGTGAGGAGGAGGAGGTGAACTCTAAAGTGAGGAAGAGGAGGTGAACTCTAAAGTGAGGAGGAGGAGGTGAATTCTAAAGAGAGGAGGAGGTGAACTCTAAAGTGAGGAAGAGGAGGTCAACTCTAAAGTGAGGAAGAGGAGGTGAACTCTAAAGTGAGGAAGAGGAGGTGAACTCTAAAGAGAGGAGGAGGAGGTGAACTCTAAAGAGAGGAGGAGGAGGTGAACTCTAAAGTGAGGAAGAGGAGGTGAACTCTAAAGTGAGGAAGAGGAGGTGAACTCTAAAGTGAGGAGGAGGAGGTGAACTCTAAAGTGAGGAAGAGGAGGTGAACTCCAAAGAGAGGAGGAGGTGAACTCTAAAGAGAGGAGGAGAGGAACTCCAAAGAGAGGAGGAGGAGGTGAACTCTAAAGTGAGGAGGAGGAGGTGAACTCCAAAGAGAGGAGGAGGAGGTGAACTCTAAAGTGAGGAGGAGGAGGTGAACTCTAAAGTGAGGAAGAGGAGGTGAACTCTAAAGAGAGGAGGAGGAGGTGAATTCTAAAGAGAGGAAGAGGAGGTGAATTCTAAAGAGAGGACGAGGTGAACTCTAAAGTGAGGAAGAGGAGGTGAACTCTAAAGTGAGGAAGAGGAGGTGAACTCTAAAGTGAGGAAGAGGAGGTGAACTCTAAAGTGAGGAAGAGGAGGTGAACTCTAAAGTGAAGAAGAGGAGGTGAACTCTAAAGTGAGGAAGAGGAGGTGAACTCTAAAGTGAGGAGGAGGAGGTGAACTCTAAAGTGAGGAGGAGGAGGTGAACTCCAAAGAGAGGAGGAGGAGGTGAACTCCAAAGAGAGGAGGAGGAGGTGAACTCTAAAGTGAGGAAGAGGAGGTGAACTCTAAAGAGAGGAGGAGGAGGTGAACTCTAAAGAGAGGAGGAGGAGGAGGTGAACTCTAAAGAGAGGAGGAGGAGGTGAATTCTAAAGAGAGGAGGAGGTGAACTCTAAAGTGAGGAAGAGGAGGTCAACTCTAAAGAGAGGAAGAGGAGGTGAACTCTAAAGTGAGGAAGAGGAGGTGAACTCTAAAGAGAGGAGGAGGAGGTGAACTCTAAAGAGAGGAGGAGGAGGTGAACTCTAAAGAGAGGAGGAGGAGGTGAATTCTAAAGAGAGGAGGAGGTGAACTCTAAAGAGAGGAAGAGGAGGTGAACTCTAAAGAGAGGAGGTGAACTCTAAAGAGAGGAAGAGGAGATGAACTCTAAATGTACTTTGCTTGTGGGTCGTTCTGGTCCACTACAGATGAATGGACCCAGAAGGCAGCACCTCTAAGGCTTGGTGGTGCCGACTCCATTTTGTACGACTGTGTGTCTGCATACCAAGTCCAGGACAGTAAGGATATGATTTACAACATGTATCTATCTATACAGCAACAAGGGTGATGTGTTTTGCTGTGTAGGGACAGCTGTCTTATTTACCAAGCCTATTCACCATGACCACCACATCTTAGTGGGAGGACTTTTACAATACCGTGTGTGTGTGTGTGTGTGTGTGTGTGTGTGTGTGTGTGTGTGTGTGTGTGTGTGTGTGTGTGTGTGTGTGTGTGTGTGTGTGTGTGTGTGTGTGTGTGTGTGTGTGTGTGTGTGTGTGTGTGTGTGTGTGTGTGTGTGTGTGTGTGTGTATATGTGAATGTGTGCATACGTGTGCATGTGTGTGCGTGTGCATATGTGAATTTGTGTGTGTGCATATGTGAGTGTGTCTGTGTGTGTGTATGTGTGTATGTGTGTGTGTGCATACGTGTGCGTGTGTGTGTGTGTGTGTATGTGTGTGCATATGTGAATGTGTGTGTGTGCATACGTGTGCGTGTGTGTGTGCGTGCGTGTGTGTTTGCATATGTGAATGTGTGTGTGTGCATACGTGTGCGTGTGTGTGTGCGTGCGTGTGTGTTTGCATACGTGTGTGTGTGTGTGTGTGTGTGTGTGTAGTGTTTGTAGCCGTGTGCTGTCCCGGGGAGTGAACTGAGGACGATTGTAGTAAACAACTGATCTTCTTGTCATTATCCTGGCAGGACAGAACTCAGCGGTTAAAGCTTCACCACATGTCTCACTTCTCTACTACACACACACACACACACACACACACACACACACACACACACACACACACACACACACACACACACACACACACACACACACACACACACACACACACGCTCTAAAACACTGGTAACTGTTATCTACAGTCTGTTTGTTTCAGTCTGTCTATGGACATGTACAAAAACCTGTACTGTCCTCTGCTCTTAGCCTAGTTTTCCTGCCACTTGATCTACATAGACAGCTTAACCTACAGTATAGATCCAGTACTCATAGATCTGTGACAGGTTAACCTACATTATAGATCCAGTACTCATAGATCTGTGACAGGTTAACCTACAGTATAGATCCAGTACTCATAGATCTGTGACAGGTTAACCTACAGTATAGATCCAGTACTCATAGATCTGTGACAGGTTAACCTACAGTATAGATCCAGTACTCATAGATCTGTGACAGGTTAACCTACAGTATAGATCCAGTACTCATAGATCTGTGACAGGTTAACCTACAGTATAGATCCAGTACTCATAGATCTATGACAGGTTAACCTACAGTATAGATCCAGTACTCATAGATCTGTGACAGGTTAACCTACAGTATAGATCCAGTACTCATAGATCTGTGACAGGTTAACCTACAGTATAGATCCAGTACTCATAGATCTGTGACAGGTTAACCTACAGTACAGATCCAATACTCATAGATTTGTGACAGGTTAACCTACAGTATAGATCCAGTACTCATAGATCTGTGACAGGTTAACCTACAGTATAGATCCAGTACTCATAGATCTGTGACAGGTTAACCTACAGTATAGATCCAGTACTCATAGATCTGTGACAGGTTAACCTACAGTATAGATGCAGTACTCATAGATCTGTGACAGGTTAACTTACAGTATAGATCCAGTACTCATAGATCTGTGACAGGTTAACCTACAGTATAGATTCAGAACTCATATATCTGTGACAGGTTAACCTACAGTATAGATCCAGTACTCACAGATCTGTGACAGGTTAACCTACAGTATAGATCCAGTACTCATAGATCTGTGACAGGTTAACCTACAGTATAGATCCAGTACTCATAGATCTGTGACAGGTTAACCTACAGTATAGATCCAGTACTCATAGATCTGTGACAGGTTAACCTACAGTACAGATCCAATACTCATAGATTTGTGACAGGTTAACCTACAGTATAGATCCAGTACTCATAGATCTGTGACAGGTTAACCTACAGTATAGATCCAGTACTCATAGATCTGTGACAGGTTAACCTACAGTATAGATGCAGTACTCATAGATCTGTGACAGGTTAACCTACAGTATAGATTCAGAACTCATAGATCTGTGACAGGTTAACCTACAGTATAGATCCAGTACTCATAGATCTGTGACAGGTTAACCTACAGTATAGATCCAGTACTCATAGATCTGTGACAGGTTAACCTACAGTATAGATCCAGTACTCATAGATCTGTGACAGGTTAACCTACAGTATAGATGCAGTACTCATAGATCTGTGACAGGTTAACTTACAGTATAGATCCAGTACTCATAGATCTGTGACAGGTTAACCTACAGTATAGATTCAGAACTCATATATCTGTGACAGGTTAACCTACAGTATAGATCCAGTACTCACAGATCTGTGACAGGTTAACCTACAGTATAGATCCAGTACTCATAGATCTGTGACAGGTTAACCTACAGTATAGATCCAGTACTCATAGATCTGTGACAGGTTAACCTACAGTATAGATCCAGTACTCATAGATCTGTGACAGGTTAACCTACATTATAGATCCAGTACTCATAGATCTGTGACAGGTTAACCTACAGTATAGATCCAGTACTCATAGATCTGTGACAGGTTAACCTACAGTATAGATCCAGTACTCATAGATCTGTGACAGGTTAACCTACAGTATAGATCCAGTACTCATAGATCTGTGACAGGTTAACCTACAGTATAGATCCAGTACTCATAGATCTGTGACAGGTTAACCTACAGTATAGATCCAGTACTCATAGATCTATGACAGGTTAACCTACAGTATAGATCCAGTACTCATAGATCTGTGACAGGTTAACCTACAGTATAGATCCAGTACTCATAGATCTGTGACAGGTTAACCTACAGTATAGATCCAGTACTCATAGATCTGTGACAGGTTAACCTACAGTACAGATCCAATACTCATAGATTTGTGACAGGTTAACCTACAGTATAGATCCAGTACTCATAGATCTGTGACAGGTTAACCTACAGTATAGATCCAGTACTCATAGATCTGTGACAGGTTAACCTACAGTATAGATCCAGTACTCATAGATCTGTGACAGGTTAACCTACAGTATAGATGCAGTACTCATAGATCTGTGACAGGTTAACTTACAGTATAGATCCAGTACTCATAGATCTGTGACAGGTTAACCTACAGTATAGATTCAGAACTCATATATCTGTGACAGGTTAACCTACAGTATAGATCCAGTACTCACAGATCTGTGACAGGTTAACCTACAGTATAGATCCAGTACTCATAGATCTGTGACAGGTTAACCTACAGTATAGATCCAGTACTCATAGATCTGTGACAGGTTAACCTACAGTATAGATCCAGTACTCATAGATCTGTGACAGGTTAACCTACAGTACAGATCCAATACTCATAGATTTGTGACAGGTTAACCTACAGTATAGATCCAGTACTCATAGATCTGTGACAGGTTAACCTACAGTATAGATCCAGTACTCATAGATCTGTGACAGGTTAACCTACAGTATAGATGCAGTACTCATAGATCTGTGACAGGTTAACCTACAGTATAGATTCAGAACTCATAGATCTGTGACAGGTTAACCTACAGTATAGATCCAGTACTCATAGATCTGTGACAGGTTAACCTACAGTATAGATCCAGTACTCATAGATCTGTGACAGGTTAACCTACAGTATAGATCCAGTACTCATAGATCTGTGACAGGTTAACCTACAGTATAGATGCAGTACTCATAGATCTGTGACAGGTTAACTTACAGTATAGATCCAGTACTCATAGATCTGTGACAGGTTAACCTACAGTATAGATTCAGAACTCATATATCTGTGACAGGTTAACCTACAGTATAGATCCAGTACTCACAGATCTGTGACAGGTTAACCTACAGTATAGATCCAGTACTCATAGATCTGTGACAGGTTAACCTACAGTATAGATCCAGTACTCATAGATCTGTGACAGGTTAACCTACAGTATAGATCCAGTACTCATAGATCTGTGACAGGTTAACCTACAGTACAGATCCAATACTCATAGATTTGTGACAGGTTAACCTACAGTATAGATCCAGTACTCATAGATCTGTGACAGGTTAACCTACAGTATAGATCCAGTACTCATAGATCTGTGACAGGTTAACCTACAGTATAGATGCAGTACTCATAGATCTGTGACAGGTTAACCTACAGTATAGATTCAGAACTCATAGATCTGTGACAGGTTAACCTACAGTATAGATCCAGTACTCACAGAACATGGAAGGAACATGTGTTCACTCTGCATGTATATGCTGCACTAATATAATTAGAATGATTAGAACACACCTGTCCTGTTAAAGCAACATGGTTCATTCTAATTCTGTGGTTCTACTGTTCCATGATGATGTCAGCTCTAGACTGTAGTTAACTAGTGTGTTGTAGAACAGAATGGGGAAGGCACTTAGCCAGACCATTCTCACAATCAGTAAATATAATGAGTGTGTTGTGGGATAGAATGTGTTAGGTTGTGAGTGTGTTGTGGGATAGAATGTGTTAGGTTGTGAGTGTGTTGTGAGTGTGTTCTATTATAGAATGTATTACAGACTTACCCAGTCCATTCTCACAGTCGGTAAATTCTATTTCATGAACGGCACGATCTACCCCATACGGACCCATTAGTGTCCTAGAGGAGAGGAGAGGAGAGGAGAGGAGAGGAGAGGAGAGGAGAGGAGAGGAGAGGAGAGGAAAAAGAGAACGGAGAAGGGGAAGAGAAAATGAAACAAAGTGAATCACCAACATCAGCTTTACATTGATTATCCAAGGTTTGACAACAAAGAAACAAACTAATTGACAATACCCCAGAGCAGTAACCAATATACATCTCCATTATACAGTACACACATTTCCTGGTTTCACAGATTCCAGAACACCACCAGGCCACTAGAGCATCATTACGCTGGTGCAGGTTTCACCATAGGGCTCTATTTGATTTTTTTTTTTAATATCAGCACTGGCTGTAGCGCTGTAGGTCGGGGGGGTGTCAAAGATATTTTTTGCTATTTTCATAGCGGGAATTATGAGTGCAAGACCGGGACGTGGCGCGAAAAGGCTGAGCTTTGATGAGTAAATAAGTTGTAGGTGTGTCGATGCTTGGCTCCTCACTGGCCAATCAGAACATGGATTATATTGAGATTTTGTGTCACTGATCTACACACAAAACCCCATAGTGTCAAAGTGGAATTATGTTTTTAGAAATGTTTATAAATTCATTCAAAATGAAAAGATGAAATCTCTTGAGTCAATAACCCAATAAACACTTTGTTATATCGAAGCCTAAATAACCTCAGGAGTAAACATTTGCTTAACAAGTCACATAATCATTTGTATGGACTCAGTCAGTGTACAATAATTACATTTGAATGACTAACTCATCTCTGTACCCCACACGTACAATTATCTATAAGGTCCCTCAGTTGAGCAGTGAATTTCAAGCACAGATTCAACCAGAAAGATCAGGGAGGTTTTCCAAAGCCTCTCAAAGGGCACCAACATTATTAGTAGATGGGTAAAAAAAACAATTAAAAAGCATTGAATATCCCTTTGAACATGGTGAAGTTATTAATTACACTACGGATGGTGTATCAATACACCCAGTCACTACAAAGATACAGGCGTCCTTCCGAACTCAGTTGCCGGAGAGGAAGGAAACCACTCAGGGATTTCACCATGAGGTCAATATTGACTTTAAAACAGTTACAGAGTTGAATGGCTGTGACAGGAGAAAAGTGAGGCTCGATCAACAACAGTATAGTTACTCCACAATACTAATACAAATATTACAAACATGCATCATGTCTGCAATAAGGCACAAAACAAGTACTGCAAAACAATATGGCAAATAAAGTGAACTTTTTTTCCTGAATAAAAAGCCTTATTTTTGGGGCCAAACCAACACAACACATCAATGCATTCTTCATAGTGGTGGTAGCTGTATCAGAGTCTTTACTCTCGTTTCTTTACTAAATATTGTCTTACTTCTACAACTGCATTGTTGGTTAAGTAAGCATTTCACAGTACACCTGTTGTATGTGACAAATATCATTTCATTTTGATTCATGGGTATACTTATCTTCCGTAAGGTTGTTTTTTTAGGTTTAAAAATAAACGGAATAGAGATAAGCACAGGCAAAATCCTAAAGGAAAACCAGGTCCTGTCTGTCAGCTTTCCAACAGACACAAATTCACCTGTGTTCCTCTATTGGCCTTTTGTTCTCTGTGTGAACCATGGAGGTACTGGTAAAATCCTAAAGGAAAACCAGGTCCTGTCTGTCAGCTTTCCAACAGACACAAATTCACCTGTGTTCCTCTATTGGCCTTTTGTTCTCTGTGTGAACCATGGCGGTACTGGTAAAATCCTAAAGGAAAACCAGGTACTGTCTGTCAGCTTTCCAACAGACACAAATTCACCTGTGTTTCTCTATTGGCCTTTTGTTCTCTGTGTGAACCACGGCGGTACTGGTAAGCAACGACAATCTGCACTGTCTGCACAATCTCTCGGGGTATGGGATCTAGCCTTCTGATTCAGCCCCGCGGGGCAGTGGGGAATATCAATATTTCAGTGTGAGCGGCTCCATGGACACGTCACAGAGGACAAAAGACTCCCGTAACTAAGACAATGAGAGGTTGAAGTACGTACAAATGAACCAAGCAAGTCGCTGTTATTAGAGGGTTGAGTATTGGAGTCGTTGGTGAAAGTGGGTAGACCAAACGTTGGCTTTAGGGATAGAAAGTGAATGTTTGGAAGGAAGGGAGTCATAAGGAGGAATGTGTTCTTTAGGAGAGCATTGAGAAGAAGAAGAAACAGTAGTCTTGTGTTGATGAATGGTAGAGTACTTCTGGTAGTATGCAAGTCTAATAGAGGACCTTTACCTGATGAAGATAAACCTCATCACAATGACCTACTATTGGTCTACTGTAGATTGTATGATCTATTCAGGTCTAATAGAGGACCTTTATGAAGATAATGAGCACCACTTCAGCACTTGGAGGCTGGAACCTTCAGTCTGCTCTGCTCTTCTAGAACCAAAGCATTGATTCTTAGAGTCTTAGAGCTGTGGGATTACAAGTTTAACAGAACATCAACCCACCACCACCTCCATCAAATGGCAATAGAGAAACAAAGCAGCCATCTTTGTCCACTGACTAGACATTTCTGATTAACATATTTGAGTGGAGAGGAGTGACACAAACACTGAACCATGTGGCAGAAAGCATACAGCATAGATACAAAGATACTAGACACTGAAACATGTGGCACTAAGAATACAGCATAGATACAAAGATACTAGACACTGAACCATGTGGCACTAAGAATACAGCATAGATACAAAGATACTAGACACTGAACCATGTGGCACTAAGAATACAGCATAGATACAATGATACTAGACACTGAACCATGTGGCACTAAGAATACAGCATAGATACAATGATACTAGACACTGAACCATGTGGCATTAAGAATACAGCATAGATACAAAGATACTAGACACTGAACCATGTGGCACTAAGAATACAGCATAGATAGAATGATACTAGACACTGAACCATGTGGCAGAAAGCATACAGCATAGATACAATGATACTAGACACTGAACCATGTGGCAGTAAGCATACAATATACAGTTAAAGTTGGAAGTTTACATAAATTCGTTTTAATGACTCCAACCTAAGTGTTTCAACCACTCCACAAATGTCATGTTAACAAACTATAGTTTTGGCAAGTCGGTTAGGACATCTACTTTGTGCATGACACAAGTCATTTTTCCAACAATTGTTTACAGACAGATTATTTCACTTATAATTCACTGTATCACAATTCCAGTGGGTCAGACGTTTGGGGCGGCAGGGTAGCCTAGTGGTTAGAGCGTTGGACAAGTAACCAAAAGGTAATCCCCGAGCTGACACGGTACAAATCTGTCGTTCTGCCCCTGAACAGGCAGTTAACCCACTGTTCCTAGGCCGTCATTGAAAATAAGAATTTGTTCTTAACTGACTTGCCTAGTAAAATAAAGGTAAAATTAAAAATAAATAAAAAACATACACTAAGTTGACTGTGCCTTTAAACAGCTTGGAAATTTCCAGAAAATGATGTCAGGGCTTTGGAAGCTTCTGATAGGCTAATTGACATAATTTGAGTCAATTGGAGATGTACCTGTGGATGTATTTCAAGGCCTACCTTCAAACTCAGTGCCTCTTTGCTTGACATCATGGGACAATCAAAAGAAATCAGCCAAGACCTCAGAAAAAAATTGTAGACCTCCACAAGTCTGGTTCATCCTTGGGAGCAATTTCCAAACACCTGAAGGTACCACGTTCATCTGTACAAACAATAGGATGCAAGTATAAACACCATGGGACCACGCAGCCTTCATACCGCTCAGGAAGGGGACACGTTCTGTCTCCTAGAGATGAACGTACTTTGGTGCGAAAAGTGCAAATCGATCCCAGAACAACAGCAAAGGTCATTGTGAAGATGCTGGAGGAAACAGGTACAAAAGTATCAATATCCACAGTAAAACGAGTCCTATATCGACATAACCTGGAAAGGCCGCTCAGCAAGGAAGAAGCCACTGCTCCAAAGCCACCATAAAAAAGCCAGACTATGGTTTGCAACTGCACATGGGGACAAAGATTGTACTTTCTGGAGAAACGTCCTCTGGTCTGATGAAACAAAAATAGAACTGTTTGGTCATAATGACCATCGTTATGTTTGGAGGAAAATGGGGGGGCTTTGCAAGCCGAAGAACACCATCCCAACCGTGAAGCATGGAGGTGGCAGCATCATGTTGTGCGGGTACTTTGCTGCAGGAGGGACTGGTGCACTTCACAAAATAGATGGCACCATGAGGAAGGGAAATTATGTGGATATATTGAAGCAACATCTCAAGACATCAGTCAGGAAGTTAAAGCTTGGTCGCAAATGGGGTCTTACCAATGGACAATGACCCCAAGCATAATTCCAAAGTTGTGGCAAAATGGCTTAAGGACAACAAAGTCAAGGTATTGGAGTGGCCATTACAAAGCCATGACCTCAATCCCATAGAAAATGTGTCAGCAGAACTGAAAAAGCGTGTGCAAGCAAGGAGGCCTACAAACCTGACTCAGTTACACCAGTTCTGTCAGGAGGAATGGGCCAGAATCCACCCAATTTATTGTGGGAAGCTTGTGGAAGGCTACCCGAAACATTTGACCCAGGTTAAACAATACTAATTGAGTGTATGTAAACTTCTGACCCCCTGGGAATGTGATGAAAGAAATAAAAGCTGAAATAAATCATTCTCTCTAATCTAATTCTGACATTTCACATTCTTAAAATAAAGTGGTAATCCTAACTGACCTAAAACTGGGAATTTTTACTAGGATTAAATGCCAGTAATTGTGAAAAACTGAGTTTAAATGTATTTGGCTAATGTGTATGTAAACTTCCGACTTCAACTGTAGATCCAAAGATACGAGACACTGAACCATCTGGTAATAAGCATACAGCATAGATACAAATATACTAGACACTGATCCATCATTCTACTTCTATGGTATTCAGTGAAGGAGGGGAATCCCTGTGGTTCCCAAACATTGTTGGTCTACTACAGGTTCTCTCCAACCTGTTCCTGGAGAGCTACCCTCCTGTAGGTTTACACTCCAACCCTGTTCCTGGAGAGCTACCCTCCTGTAGGTTTACACTCCAACCCTGTTCCTGGAGAGCTACCCTCCTGTAGGTTTACACTCCAACCCTATTCCTGGAGAACTACCCTCCTGTAGGTTTATACTCCAACCCTGTTCATGGAGAGCTACCCTCCTGTAGGTTTACACTCCAACCCTGTTCCTGGAGAGCTACCCTCCTGTATGTTTACACTCCAACCCTGTTCCTGGCGAGCTACAGTCCTGTAGGTTTACACTCCAACCATGTTCCTGGAGAGCTACCCTCCTGTAGGTTTACACTCCAACCCTGTTCCTGGAGAGCTACAGTCCTGTAGGTTTACACTCCAACCCTGTTCCTGGAGAGCTACCCTCCTGTAGGTTTACACGCCAACCCTGTTCCTAGAGAGCTACCCTCCTATAGATTTTAATTCCAACCCTGTTCCTAGAGAGCTACCCTCCTATAGATTTGAACTCCAAACCTGTTCCTGGAAAGCCACCCTCCTGTAGGTTTCAGGACAGTAGCTCTCCAGGAACAGGGTTGGAGAGCCCTGATCTACTATGAACCAAATTGTTAACCCTTGTTATACCGTTGTGACCCAACTGATAAACTAAACACAATCTGTAGCAACCAAATGACAACCCAAATCAACACAGAAACAAAGCAGATTTGTCTTTGTCCATTGACTAGAAAGCTGTCTGATAATCATCTTAGAGAGGAGGGGAACACAGCCAGGAAGTACTATGTCTGATAATCATCTGAGAGAGGAGGGGAACACAACCAGGAAGTACTATGTCTGATAATCATCTTAGAGAGGAGGGGAACACAGCCAGGAAGTACTATGTCTGATAATCATCAGAGAGGAGGGGAACACAGCCAGGAAGTACTATGTCTGATAATCATCAGAGAGGAGGGGAACACAACCAGGAAGTACTATGTCTGATAATCATCTGAGAGAGGAGGGGAACACAACCAGGAAGTACTATGTCTGATAATCATCTGAGAGAGGAGGGGAACACAACCAGGAAGTACTATGTCTGATAATCATCTGAGAGAGGAGGGGAACACAACCAGGAAGTACTATGTCTGATAATCATCTGAGAGAGGAGGGGAACACAACCAGGAAGTACTATGTCTGATAATCATCTGAGAGAGGAGGGGAACACAACCAGGAAGTACTATGTCTGATAATCATCTGAGAGAGGAGGGGAACACAGCCAGGAAGTACTATGTCTGAAAATCATCTGAGAGGAGGGGAACACAGCCAGGAAGTACTATGTCTGAAAATCATCTGAGAGGAGGGGAACACAGCCAGGAAGTACTATGTCTGAAAATCATCTGAGAGGAGGGGAACACAGCCAGGAAGTACTATGTCTGATAATCATCTGAGAGGAGGGGAACACAGCCAGGAAGTACTATGTCTGAAAATCATCTGAGAGAGGAGGGGAACACGGTACACTAATCACAGAGCAGAAGACATGGACAGATCCTGTACTTCTGTGATGTCCACAACAGGAGTGTTATATTCTTATGGTTGAATGGTTCTTCCCTCATGTTTGGGATCTGCTGTATGTCACAACAAAAGTGATTTTCATATTTCCTCGTGGAACCTTGACCCATAGTAATAAAACCAAACAATATGACTAGCCAATATCTTTAGCCAGAACCTATGGCTTCAGTGTAACGGTTTTCTTCTGGTGAAGGAGAGGCTGACCAAAATTCCACATGGTTATAATTCATGGTTCTCTAATAATGAAACCATACATGAATAAACTACCTGAAACCTGAAACACAGGAGACAACCACCCACAAAACCCAACACGAACCAGGCTACCTAAATATGCTTCCCAATCAGAGACAATGACTAACACCTGCCTCTGATTGAGAACCATATCAGGCCAAACATAGAAATAGACAAACTAGACATGTAACATAGAATTCCCACTCAGATCACACCCTGACCAAACAAAACATAGAAACATACAAAGCAAACTATGGTCAGGGTGTGACATTCAGACTCAACCCAGTATCAACTACTGTAGCTGTAGCCCCTGACTGGACCGAGAGTCCAAACGCACCATTTTTGGACCACCGTTTGTCCTATTATTGCCACCAATCCCAACTCTATTCTGGCTATATTTTCTATTTGGTCTATTCTCTCTGTGAAAATCAGCTCATATTGGCACCAGGACTGCAAAGTAAACACGTTGAGCAGCCTTGCCAAATTCCCCACTAATTCTCCTTTCAACGTTTTCATTTGGAGATTTGGGATAGTTAAGACTAAAATCCTGATTTCCTTTTTGGTTCTGTTTCAGGTCAGATTGGACTAACAGTTGTTACATAGCAAATATCTAACAGAGGGTCACAAAATAATACAATAATACTGGGTTTTGGCATTAACTTCCCAAATGCATCCATAATAGGCTACAATGTAGTGTAATAATAGCTCAATACAGGCTGTGGTGTTATAACAAGCTGGCAGGGAGAGATTAGTGCTGTGTATGTATGTGGTCTTCACAACTAACCAACCCTATTCCATCTCCCTGCATCATTGCTCACATGGAGAGATGGAGAGGGGTGCGTGACTGACCGGATGAGCTGTGTAGGCCACACTCAAATTACAGTGTAGTTTATTGTATCCTCGTTATGAAAATACACTAAATATAGACTACACACTGGGTAAAATACACTAAAGATAGACTACACACTGGGTAAAATACACTAAAGATAGACTACACACTGGGTAAAATACACTAAAGATAGACAACACACTGGGTAAAATACACTAAAGATAGACTACACACTGGGTAAAATACACTACAGATAGACTACACACTGGGTAAAATACACTAAAGATAGAATACACACTGGGCAAAATACACTAAAGATAGACTACACACTGGGTAAAATACACTAAAGATAGACTACACACTGGGTAAAATACACTAAAGATAGACAACACACTGGGTAAAATACACTAAAGATAGACTACACACTTTATAATATATAGACTACACACTGGGTAAAATACACTAAATATAGACTACACACTGGGTAAAATACACTAAAGATAGACTACACACTGGGTAAAATACACTAAAGATAGAATACACACTGGGCAAAATACACTAAAGATAGACTACACACTGGGTAAAATACACTAAAGATAGACTACA
The DNA here is from genome assembly GCF_021184085.1 of Oncorhynchus gorbuscha. NCBI lineage: Eukaryota > Metazoa > Chordata > Actinopteri > Salmoniformes > Salmonidae > Oncorhynchus > Oncorhynchus gorbuscha. The sequence continues at coordinate 123,284 of NW_025746032.1, read as the reverse complement.
CACTGGGTAAAATACACTAAAGATAGACTACACACTGGGTAAAATACACTAAAGATAGAATACACACTGGGCAAAATACACTAAAGATAGACTACACACTGGGTAAAATAGACTACACACTGGGTAAAATACACTAAAGATAGACTACACACTGGGTAAAATACACTAAAGATAGAATACACACTGGGCAAAATACACTAAAGATAGACTACACACTGGGTAAAATACACTAAAGATAGACTACACACTGGGTAAAATACACTAAAGATAGAATACACCACTGGGCAAAATACACTAAAGATAGACTACACACTGGGTAAAATACACTAAAGATAGACTACACACTGGGTAAAATACACTAAAAATAGACTACACACTGGGTAAAATACACTACAGATAGAGTACACACTGGGTAAAATACACTAAATATAGACTACACACTGGGTAAAATACACTAAAGATAGAATACACACTGGGCAAAATACACTAAAGATAGACTACACACTGGGCAAAATACACTAAAGATAGACTACACACTGGGTAAAATACACTAAAGATAGACAACACACTGGGTAAAATACACTAAAGATAGACTACACACTGGGTAAAATACACTACAGATAGACTACACACTGGGTAAAATACACTAAAGATAGAATACACACTGGGCAAAATACACTAAAGATAGACTACACACTGGGTAAAATACACTAAAGATAGACTACACACTGGGTAAAATACACTAAAGATAGACAACACACTGGGTAAAATACACTAAAGATAGACTACACACTTTATAATATATAGACTACACACTGGGTAAAATACACTAAATATAGACTACACACTGGGTAAAATACACTAAAGATAGACTACACACTGGGTAAAATACACTAAAGATAGAATACACACTGGGCAAAATACACTAAAGATAGACTACACACTGGGTAAAATACACTAAAGATAGACTACACACTGGGTAAAATACACTAAAGATAGACTACACACTGGGTAAAATACACTAAAGATAGAATACACACTGGGCAAAATACACTAAAGATAGACTACACACTGGGTAAAATAGACTACACACTGGGTAAAATACACTAAAGATAGACTACACACTGGGTAAAATACACTAAAGATAGAATACACACTGGGCAAAATACACTAAAGATAGACTACACACTGGGTAAAATACACTAAAGATAGACTACACACTGGGTAAAATACACTAAAGATAGAATACACCACTGGGCAAAATACACTAAAGATAGACTACACACTGGGTAAAATACACTAAAGATAGACTACACACTGGGTAAAATACACTAAAAATAGACTACACACTGGGTAAAATACACTACAGATAGAGTACACACTGGGTAAAATACACTAAATATAGACTACACACTGGGTAAAATACACTAAAGATAGAATACACACTGGGCAAAATACACTAAAGATAGACTACACACTGGGCAAAATACACTAAAGATAGACTACACACTGGGTAAAATACACTAAATATAGACTACACACTGGGTAAAATACACTAAAGATAGACTACACACTGGGTAAAATACACTAAAGATAGAATACACACTGGGCAAAATACACTAAAGATAGACTACACACTGGGTAAAATACACTAAAGATAGACTACACACTGGGTAAAATACACTAAAGATAGACTACACACTGGGTAAAATACACTAAAGATAGAATACACACTGGGCAAAATACACTAAAGATAGACTACACACTGGGTAAAATACACTAAAGATAGACTACACACTGGGTAAAATACACTAAAGATAGACTACACACTGGGTAAAATACACTAAAGATAGAATACACACTGGGCAAAATACACTAAAGATAGACTACACACTGGGTAAAATACACTAAAGATAGACTACACACTGGGTAAAATACACTAAAGATAGAATACACCACTGGGCAAAATACACTAAAGATAGACTACACACTGGGTAAAATACACTAAAGATAGACTACACACTGGGTAAAATACACTAAAAATAGACTACACACTGGGTAAAATACACTACAGATAGAGTACACACTGGGTAAAATACACTAAATATAGACTACACACTGGGTAAAATACACTAAAGATAGAATACACACTGGGCAAAATACACTAAAGATAGACTACACACTGGGCAAAATACACTAAAGATAGACTACACACTGGGTAAAATAGACTACACACTGGGCAAAATACACTAAAGATAGACTACACACTGGGTAAAATAGACTACACACTGGGCAAAATACACTAAATATAGACTACACACTGGGCAAAATACACTAAAGATAGACTACACACTGGGCAAAATACACTAAATATAGACTACACACTGGGCAAAATACACTAAAGATAGACTACACACTGGGTAAAATACACTAAAGATAGAATACACACTGGGCAAAATACACTAAAGATAGACTACACACTGGGTAAAATACACTAAAGATAGACTACACACTGGGTAAAATACACTAAAGATAGAATACACACTGGGCAAAATACACTAAAGATAGACTACACACTGGGTAAAATACACTAAAGATAGACTACACACTGGGTAAAATACACTAAAGATAGAATACACCACTGGGCAAAATACACTAAAGATAGACTACACACTGGGTAAAATACACTAAAGATAGACTACACACTGGGTAAAATACACTAAAAATAGACTACACACTGGGTAAAATACACTACAGATAGAGTACACACTGGGTAAAATACACTAAATATAGACTACACACTGGGTAAAATACACTAAAGATAGAATACACACTGGGCAAAATACACTAAAGATAGACTACACACTGGGCAAAATACACTAAAGATAGACTACACACTGGGTAAAATACACTAAATATAGACTACACACTGGGTAAAATACACTAAAGATAGACTACACACTGGGTAAAATACACTAAAGATAGAATACACACTGGGCAAAATACACTAAAGATAGACTACACACTGGGTAAAATACACTAAAGATAGACTACACACTGGGTAAAATACACTAAAGATAGACTACACACTGGGTAAAATACACTAAAGATAGAATACACACTGGGCAAAATACACTAAAGATAGACTACACACTGGGTAAAATACACTAAAGATAGACTACACACTGGGTAAAATACACTAAAGATAGACTACACACTGGGTAAAATACACTAAAGATAGAATACACACTGGGCAAAATACACTAAAGATAGACTACACACTG
>NW_025746032.1:107500-115000 GCF_021184085.1 Oncorhynchus gorbuscha | reverse complement strand
TTAGGGGAATAGGAACAGCTGGGAGCAGGAACGGAACGATAGAGAGAAGAGAGAGCGAGAGAGTGAGAGAGGGAGGGGGAGAGAGAGGGATAGAAGGAGGGAAAGAACCAAATAAGACCAGCAGAGGGAAACGAATAGCATGGGGAGCACAGGGACAAGACATGATAATAAATGACAAACATGACAGTACCCCCACTCACCGAGCGCCTCCTGGCGCACTCGAGGAGGAATCCTGGCGGCAACGGAGGAAATCATCGATGAGTGAACGGTCCAGCACGTCCCGAGACGGAACCCAACTCCTCTCCTCAGGACCGTAACCCTCCCAATCCACTAGGTATTGGTGACCCCGTCCCCGAGAACGCATGTCCATGATCTTATGTACCTTGTAAATAGGTGCGCTCTCGACAAGGACGGGAGGGGAGGGAAGACGAACGGGGGTGCGAAGAAAGGGCTTAACACAGGAGACATGGAAGACAGGATGGACGCGACGAAGATGTCGCGGAAGAAGCTTAGTCGCACAGCGACAGGATTGACGACCTGGGAGACACGGAACGGACCAATGAACCGCGGAGTCAACTTACGAGAAGCTGTCGTAAGAGGAAGGTTGCGAGTGGAAAGCCACACTCTCTGGCCGCAACAATACCTTGGACTCTTAATCCTGCGTTTATTGGCGGCTCTCACCGTCTGTGCCCTGTAACGGCAAAGTGCAGACCTCACCCTCCTCCAGGTGCGCTCACAACGTTGGACAAACGCTTGAGCGGAGGGAACGCTGGACTCGGCAAGCTGGGATGAGAACAGAGGAGGCTGGTAACCCAGACTACTCTGAAACGGAGATAACCCGGTAGCAGACGAAGGAAGCGAATTGTGAGCGTATTCTGCCCAGGGGAGCTGTTCTGCCCAAGACGCAGGGTTTCTGAAAGAAAGGCTGCGTAGTATGCGACCAATCGTCTGATTGGCCCTCTCTGCTTGACCGTTAGACTGGGGATGAAACCCGGAAGAGAGACTGACGGACGCACCAATCAAACGACAGAACTCCCTCCAAAACTGTGACGTGAATTGCGGGCCTCTGTCTGAAACGGCGTCTAACGGGAGGCCATGAATTCTGAATACATTCTCAATAATGATTTGTGCCGTCTCCTTAGCGGAAGGAAGTTTAGCGAGGGAATGAAATGTGCCGCCTTAGAGAACCTATCGACAACCGTCAGAATCACAGTCTTCCCCGCAGACAAAGGCAGACCGGTAATGAAGTCTAAGGCAATGTGAGACCATGGTCGAGAAGGAATGGGGAGCGGTCTGAGACGACCGGCAGGAGGAGAGTTACCCGACTTAGTCTGCGCGCAGTCCGAACAAGCAGCCACGAAACGGCGCGTGTCACGCTCCTGAGTCGGCCACCAAAAGCGCTGGCGAATAGACGCAAGAGTGCCTCGAACACCGGGATGACCAGCTAACTTGGCAGAGTGAGCCCACTGAAGAACAGCCAGACGAGTGGAAACAGGAACGAAAAGGAGGTTACTAGGACAAGCGCGCGGCGACGCAGTGTGCGTGAGTGCTTGCTTAACCTGTCTTTCAATTCCCCAGACTGTTAACCCGACAACACGCCCATAAGGAAGAATCCCTCGGGATCAGTAGAAGCCACAGAAGAACTAAACAGACGGGATAAGGCATCAGGCTTGGTGTTCTTGCTACCCGGACGGTAAGAAATCACAAACTCGAAACGAGCGAAAAACAACGCCCAACGAGCTTGACGGGCATTAAGTCGTTTGGCAGAACGGATGTACTCAAGGTTCTTATGGTCTGTCCAAACGACAAAAAGGAACGGTCGCCCCCTCCAACCACTGTCGCCATTCGCCTAGGGCTAAGCGGATGGCGAGCAGTTCACGGTTACCCACATCATAGTTGCGCTCAGATGGCGACAGGCGATGAGAAAAATAAGCGCAAGGATGAACCTTATCGTCAGACTGGAAGCGCTGGGATAGAATGGCTCCCACGCCTACCTCTGAAGCGTCAACCTCGACAATGAATTGTCTAGTGACGTCAGGAGTAACGAGGATAGGAGCGGACGTAAAACGTTCTTTTAGAAGATCAAACGCTCCCTGGGCGGAACCGGACCACTTAAAACACGTCTTGACAGAAGTAAGAGCTGTGAGAGGGGCAGCAACTTGACCGAAATTACGAATGAAACGCCGATAGAAATTAGCGAAACCTAAAAAGCGCTGCAACTCGACACGTGACCTTGGAACGGGCCAATCACTGACAGCTTGGACCTTAGCGGAATCCATCTGAATGCCTTCAGCGGAAATAACGGAACCGAGAAAAGTAACGGAGGAGACATGAAAAGAGCACTTCTCAGCCTTTACGTAGAGACAATTCTCTAAAAGGCGCTGTAGAACACGTCGAACGTGCTGAACATGAATCTCGAGTGACGGAGAAAAATCAGGATATCGTCAAGATAGACAAAAACAAAAATGTTCAGCATGTCTCTCAGAACATCATTAACTAATGCCTGAAAAACAGCTGGCGCATTGGCGAGACCGAACGGCAGAACCCGGTACTCAAAATGCCCTAACGGAGTGTTAAACGCCGTTTTCCACTCGTCCCCCCCTCTCTGATGCGCACGAGATGGTAAGCGTTACGAAGGTCCAACTTAGTAAAGCACCTGGCTCCCTGCAGAATCTCGAAGGCTGATGACATAAGGGGAAGCGGATAACGATTCTTAACCGTTATGTCATTCAGCCCTCGATAATCCACGCAGGGGCGCAGAGTACCGTCCTTCTTCTTAACAAAAAAGAACCCCGCCCCGGCCGGAGAAGAAGAAGGCACTATGGTACCGGCGTCAAGAGACACAGACAAATAATCCTCGAGAGCCTTACGTTCGGGAGCCGACAGAGAGTATAGTCTACCTCGAGGAGGAGTGGTCCCCGGAAGGAGATCAATACTACAATCATACGACCGGTGAGGAGGAAGGGAGTTGGCTCGGGACCGACTGAAGACCGTGCGCAGATCATGATATTCCTCCGGCACTCCTGTCAAATCGCCAGGTTCCTCCTGAGAAGTAGGGACAGAAGAAACGGGAGGGATGGCAGACATTAAACACTTCACATGACAAGAAACGTTCCAGGATAGGATAGAATTACTAGACCAATTAATAGAAGGATTATGACATACTAGCCAGGGATGACCCAAAACAACAGGTGTAAACGGTGAACGGAAAATCAAAAAAGAAATAGTCTCACTGTGGTTACCAGATACTGTGAGAGTTAAAGGTAGTGTCTCAAATTTGATACTGGGAAGATGACTACCATCTAAGGCAAACATGGGCGTAGGCCTGTCTAACGGTCTGAAAGGAATGTTATGTTTCCGAACCCATGCTTCGTCCATGAAACAACCCTCAGCCCCAGAGTCAATCAAGGCACTGCATGTAGCACCGAACCGGTCCAGCGTAGATGGACCGACATAGTAGTACAAGATCTAGATGAAGGGACCTGAGTAGTAGCGCTCACCAGTAGCCCTCCGCTTACTGATGGGCTCTGGCCTCTTACTGGACATGAATTAACAAAATGTCCAGCAACTCCGCAATAGAGGCACAGGCGGTTGGTGATCCTCCGTTCCCTCTCCTTAGTCGAGATGCGAATCCCTCCCAGCTGCATGGGCTCAGTCTCAAAGCCAGAGGAGGGAGATGGTTGCGATGCGGAGCAGGGAAACACCGTTGATGCGAGCTCTCTTCCACGAGCCCGGTGACGAAGATCTACCCGTCGTTCTATGCGGATGGCGAGAGCAATCAAAGAGTCCACATCTGATGGAACCTCCCGGGAGAGAATCTCATCCTTAACCACTGCGTGGAGTCCCTCCAGAAAACGAGCGAGCAGCGCCGGCTCGTTCCACTCACTAGAGGCAGCAAGAGTGCGAAACTCAATAGAATAATCCGTTATGGACCGTTCACCTTGGCATAAGGAAGCCAGGGCCCTAGAAGCCTCCCTACCAAAAACTGAACGGTCAAAAACCCGAATCATCTCCTCTTTAAAGTTCTGGAACTTGTTAGAGCAATCAGCCCTTGCCTCCCAGATAGCTGTGCCCCATTCTCGAGCCCGGCCAGTAAGGAGTGAAATGACGTAAGCAACCCGAGCTCTCTCTCTAGAGTATGTGTTGGGTTGGAGAGAGAACACAATCTCACACTGCGTGAGAAAGGAGCGGCACTCAGTGGGCTGCCCGGAGTAGCAAGGTGGGTTATTAACCCTAGGTTCTGGAGACTCGGCAGGCCAGGAAGTAACAGGTGGCACGAGACGTAGACTCTGGAACTGTCCAGAGAGGTCGGAAACCTGAGCGGCCAGGTTCTCCACGGCATGGCGAGCAGCAGACAATTCCTGCTCGTGTCTGCCGAGCATGGCTCCTTGGATCTCGACGGCAGTGTAACGAGCGTCTGAAGTCGCTGGGTCCATTCCTTGGTCGGTTCCTTCTGTCATGCAGGTGATAGAGGACCCAAAAGCGACTTAACAGAAACAGAGTTTATTCAAGTCCAAACAGGGAATAACAGAAATCCTCTAGTCTGTAGAGGGGAATGACAAGAGAAGCGGCCACAGACTGCAGGTCGCTTCGGGTAGGCGCAGGCCGTAGTAGACAGAGACACCTGCTCACACGCAGCATCTGATGAAGGCAAAAAACACGACAGGACAGGGCGAAACACAATCACAGCATGGTGAATACAAAACAAGGAACCGACGGGACAGGAACGGAACACAAAGGAATAAATAGGGACTCTAATCAGGGGAAAGGATCGGGAACAGGTGTGGGAAGACTAAATGATGATTAGGGGAATAGGAACAGCTGGGAGCAGGAACGGAACGATAGAGAGAAGAGAGAGCGAGAGAGTGAGAGAGGGAGGGGGAGAGAGAGGGATAGAAGGAGGGAAAGAACCAAATAAGACCAGCAGAGGGAAACGAATAGCATGGGGAGCACAGGGACAAGACATGATAATAAATGACAAACATGACAGGTTAGGGTTAGGGGTTAGGGCTAGGGGTTAGGGCTAAGGTTAGGGCTAGGGCTAGGGTTAGGGCTAGGGGTTAGGGTTAGGGCTAGGGTTAGGGCTATGGTTAGGGTTAGGGCTAGGGGTTAGGGATAGAGCTAGGGGTTAGGGCTATGGTTAGGGCTAGGTTTAGGGCTATGGTTAGGGCTAGGGTTAGGGCTAGGGTTAGGGCTAGGGTTAGGGCTATGGTTAGGGCTAGGGTTAGGGCTAGGGTTAGGGCTAGGGTTAGGGCTAGGGTTAGGGCTAGCTGTTAAATAACATGTTTGAAGAGAAAGAGTCATACTTCCATCCTCCTTAGCATGACCAGATAATGATGACCATACTGGAGCAGCTCAAAGATACTAGAACTGGAAGTCCCCCAGAGTAATCCTGTGAATTTGACTAGGGGCCAAAGACCCAACGCAGCATCCTTGACCAGGGGCCAGGGAATGGGGTTTAGGAGGCAAGGATGGCCATGCTGCGAACGACAGAAGTACAGTACAACACTCCCAACACTTTCTCTTCAGAAATCTAATTTGCAGACTGGTGGCTGCCGTCTAGTTGTGTCTCAGCCAAACTGACGTCCTGTTGTCTGGCAACTGGCAGGGCCAGCGTGTATCGTAGAAGGGAAGTCACATCGATATTAACATCTCATCTGAGCCCTGGTCATGAAGCCAGCAAACATTTAGTTCCAAACAACATACACCAGGACATGTGTCAAGTAAAAAACAGTGCCATGGTTCGCTATAACAATGGGGGGGGGGGATCCTGGCTTGACCAAGGGCCAGAGACCGGGGTTAGGACTAGACAGCAAACTGGTTGCCAGTCTAGTTCAGCCAAACTGACTTCATGTTGCCTGGCAACTGGCAGGGCCACCATGTAGGACTGGTGACCATGAAACCAGACATGTAGCCAGGCTAACTGGTGACAGTTTCCAAGACATCCAGAATGTGTTTGTTGACCCAGATAGAGATAAATAACCTGTAGTCAAGACAACATGTCCTTGGAAACGGAGAGAGAAAGACCAGATAAACATACTGTTCCTAAATATGATTCAGCACCAACAGACGACTGCAGTTCAGACATGATCGACGCACTAATGAAACGTGTCAAACCTTGGTTTAAATGTTCATCTCTGTCCCCACTCGTCCATTCCCACGGCACAGGCAGTTTCAACTGGCCGCGTTGCTGTCGATGAACGCTCCCACTCTGTGAGAAAGCAATGCAATTTAAAGTGATCTGATGTGGTGTGTGTGTGTGTGTGTGTGTGTGTGTGTGTGTGTGTGTGTGTGTGTGTGTGTGTGTGTGTGTGTGTGTGTGTGTGTGTGTGTGTGTGTGTGTGTGTGTGTGTGTGTGTGTGTGTGTGTGTGTGTGTGTGTGTGTGTGTGTGTGTGTGTGTGTGTACATGAGGCAGATGGCAGATTTGGTGGCCATGTTTTATCATATTGTGATGTAATTTCTACAGTAAAATAAGACAATCCTTCTATTGGATTAAACACTGACAATCCACTGGTTTCATGTCAAACGGTTTTGTTAGATTTTAGTCCTCTGTTATGTTTAACTATACTGAACAAAAATATAATATAATATATGTTTCATGAGCTGAAATAAAAAATCCCAAAATGTTTCCAAACACACAAATTTTGTGCACAAATTTGTTTACATCCCCAGTTAGTGAACATTTCTCCTTTGTCAAGATAATCCATCCACCTGACAGGTGTGGCGTATAATGAAGATGATTAAACAGCATGATCGTTACACAGGTGCACCTTGTGCTGGTGATAATAAAAGGCCACTCTAAAATGTGCAGTTTTATCACACAACGCAATGCCACAATGTCTCCATGTTTTGAGGGAGCGTGCAGTTGGAATGCTGACCGCAGGAATGTCCACCAGAGCTGTTGCCAGAGAATTTAATGTTCATTTCTCTACCACCTCCAATGTTGTTTTAGAGAATTTGCCAGTACGTCCAATCGATCTCGCAAACGCAGACCATGTGTAACCACACCAGCCCTGGTCCTCCACATCAGGCTTCTTCACCTGTGGGATGGTCTGAGACCAGCCACCTGGACCGCTGATGAAACTGAGGAGTATAGTGGTCCTTCTGTAGCTCAGTTGGTAGAGCATGGCGCTTGTAACGCCAGGATAGTGGGTTCGATTCCCGGGACCACCCATACGTAGAATGTATGCACACATGACTGTAAGTCGCTTTAGATAAACGCGTCTGCTAAATGGCATTTATTATTATTATTATTATTTCTGTCTGTAATAAATCTCTTTTATGGGGAAAAACTCATTCTGATTGGCTGGGCCTGGCTCCTCATTGGATGGGCCTGGCTACCAAGTGGTGGGCCTATGCCCTCCCATGGCTGTGCCCCTGCCCCGTCATGTGAAATCCATAGATTAGGGCCACATTGATTTATTTCAATTGACCCATTTCCTTGAACTGTAAATCAGTAAAAGTGTTGAAATTGTTACATGTTGCATTTATATTTTTGT